>NC_034410.1:44642635-44840040 GCF_002078875.1 Numida meleagris
GCTGTGCGTGCGTCCCTATGGCGGGCGGGCGGTGAGGCGTGGGCTGGCGGTGCGTGTGCTCGGAGTGCTTGTGGTGGTGTGTGTGTGTGTGCGTGCGTGCGGAGATGTGTGCGGAGCGGCGCTGGCTGCGCCGTGTGGGGGCACTTCCATAGGCATGCACGCGCTGGGTGTGGCCGGGGCTGTCTGCGCGCTGCCCGTACGTGCGGTGCCCTCCGTGCGCGCAGAGCGGCCGCGGCTCGCGCCCGTAAACATGCGTGGCGTTGGCGGATCGATGCGTATGCGCAGGTGGATGTATAACCACCACACAGCTGCGGTGCGTATGCGGTGGGCGTGGGGTTGGCCGCATCGCTGCGTGGAGGACGTGGGAGCGCGGCGGAGTGCCCTCTGTGCGGGGGGTGCGGGGTGAGACGGTACCTGCGCGCAGCAGGTGGCGGGGAGAGGTGCGGCGACGGGCGTGGTGCGCTTGCAGACGGGGTTGGCATCACCCCTGGCTTCGGTTACAACTTCAGGGTCTGACGCCTTATTGCTTTGCGGTGGTGGTGGTGCGCGGGGAAGGCAGCCAGGCTTTCATGCGTGGGGCAATGCGGTGTTCGAAGGCAGAAGGCTGCTTTTGTGTGTACGAGCGTGGGATGGTAGTAGGTCTCCTGCTTGGAGCGGAGTGCCAAACCCTACGGAGGGAAGCAGGATACCCCTATGGTATCCTGGTGGTGTAACTTGAATTTTTCTGTTATGTTTGCGTAAAGGCATGTTTGAGCTCCTTCTGTCTCTTCTGTGCCTTCCCTTCTGTTCCTTCCCAGTTCTAGCCTATCTATTTTGAACCTGAGCAAAACAACCTTGAGAAGCAAAACGTGAGGTGGAACAATAATATGGGTAGCCAGTACTTGCAGAGCACCTCTCTGTAGTATTGTGTTTTTAGAGTAGGCGGATTTGATCAGCAGTGGATGTAAGAAATATCTGTTGCTACAAGGAATAGCAAACACCGGTGAGTGTGGCTGTAGGTGGTGTGGCATTGGCGAGATGATTGTGATGCGACTTGATGACGTCCTGCTTTGCGTTGCTTTTCCATCACGCATGCTACGTAGCATCTCTGAATATATTCTGTGGAATATATGAAAAGCTAATTTAATAAAAACAGATGTATCTCATGTTTCAGACTGAAAAAAAAAAGAATAAAATATTTTATAAAGCGTTTTACAACATAAATAAATATTTTACATTAACTCTGAGGAAGGTGAAAAAGGGATTCATTTTGACTAGTTAACACAAGACGTTTTAATGTAGGGAATATTGCTGTTTCTACTGATCAGAAAGACCATCAGCTTATTACTTGCTTATTTTGATAGTAGACTGAAACAGTAGACGGATTTAGTGATCTTTGTTAAAATTAGAGACAACGTGGGGTTAGCAGATGTGGAAAGTTGAAACTGAAGTCAAATTTTGACTGAAGCATAGCAACTATTTTTAGGTTAATGGAGTAAAGTAGTACTAATCTTGGCACTGTGACAGTATTGATCTGAATGCCAGCAGAAGGCTGTACATTAACAGTACTTCAGCTGTTTTGTCAATTAGAAGTCAGAATAGCAGCATCAATGTCATTATAAATTACCAGTTTGTCTAATCGTTCTGGTAATATTTCTCCTGAATCAGAAACGCACTTGAAAGGGATATGCTAAGTATGACAAAGCCATATTAAATTGTGAAATCAAGGAGTTCTCCCTCCGAGCTCAAACAGTAGCCTGGAGCTAGTTCAGACAGTAGCCACAACACTCATTTGCATTCTTTCTAATAACGTTTTCAGGAAGGTGATGGGTATACTCTATACATTTCTTTGTTTGTTTGTTTTGTTCTATGTTCTAGCATACTCCAAAAATGTTAGAATTTCTGGTCCTTCATGAGCAAGATATATTGAATGACTTGATTCGGATGTGGTAGGGTTGGAGTCCAGTCTTCTCTTTGAGCTTCTGTGAAACAGGTTTCCCACTGGAACTTTGTAGCATGTGGTGGGAAACCTTAATTCTTTGTAAAACTTCGGAGAAGAACACAAGGAGTGATTTCTTGAATTTTTAAGATTGCAATTCTACTTTCATCATTTTTGAAGCCAGTATGCACTGTTTGTTAGAAAAGTAATCTGTATCTTTTTCTTTTAAAAGGAATGCAACTCACAGCACACCGCTATCTCCTCTGTCAAATCCAGGTTTATTTTTCAGGATCAAGAAATTACTTGCCTATTTCTGTTGAAGTTTAAACTTGTTATTCTTGAGCTTGAATATTTTTACTGATGGTTTGTTGAAGATCAAACTTATCTCAGAGTGATTTTCTCTAAAAATACGCCATGCTTTGAATGTCTGAAAATCTGAGTATAGTGTAATTCTACAAGACTGCATGGAACCAAGTGGCTTATTTTTGAGGCAAAATGAATTTTGATTGCTAAGTCCCTGTGAATGGCGCTGTGGTGGAAGCTGCCTTAGGATCAGTTTCAGTATTTTTAATTAGAGTCACAAAGTTACTTGAATGGTCGAAGAGAAGTACCTTTCTGAGCTCTTTTGAACTTACTTTGCTACTTCTATTTGAGTCTCCAAAGCTTAAGGAAGGATTTGTCACTTATTATCTAACCTGCTCAAGAAAAGCAAGCCCAGAATCTGTAAGGTGCATGATTTTCCCAGCTCCTTTGCTGCCCTTTCAACACTCTTCAATCTCTTGAGTGATACCATCTGGGTTGTTATCTTTGCCCTGGAGAAACCACTGCACTTGTGGGAGAGGAGGGCTGGAACTGGGAATGTGCCCCTTTCTGTGCTTGCCCGTTTATGATTACCTAGAACCACAAGCTGCTGCTGTGTGGCTCACAAGAAAGTGCAAAATGGCAGCAGCAAGATACCTAATATTAAAATTTGGGCTCTGCGTCACGATGTACTCCTTTTCTGTCCTAGTGATTTCCTGTCTTCTCCTTCAGACAGAAGGAGATAGTATTTTCAGTGGGTTTGATTACTTTGAACTGGTTACCCAGTATGTTCTGTATATTGAAATCAATAAGGAGACGAGACATCAAGTCATCATAAATGTGAAACTCTACCAGCGTGTCATGCTCTGTTGTCATCAGAGGTTGAAATTGAGGTCAGAGCTTCACCGAGGAAGGGCGTTTCCAAATCATGACTTGATATTATGTACTTATTACCTTAATATTAAGGATCATAATGTGTGTGTGTGTGTATGGTTCTAAAAATGGTCTATAATCTACTTCTGAAGCAAAGTATCGAGGGTGTTTATTTCTACAGAAGTTCAAGAGCTGTAAGTTTTGGCAGATAGTGGCAACTAAGTGAATGTCCAGCTTCTCCTTTAAACGTCAACCTCCTTCCTTCCTTGTAGCAGTTTAAAGTGTTTTGGAAATGCTACTCTAGTGCTATTTCCTTTGAAGTTGGTTGTAATTGCCACATGTAATCTTGAAGAGGTATGTAATTTTGTCTCTTGCAACTGAAAACGGTCATTAATTACACACTATATATACGATGTGTACAGTGGCAACACATCTTGTGTCATTTTTATTTTCTGGTTCATACTCCGGGGAGATTGTCTGGCGGAGGTTTGCTCTTCATAATAAAAATTTCACACTCGGTGCTAAGGAAAACATCAGTTCTGACATAGTGTTTATGATGCAGATCAAGCACTGCTTTAAAACAGCTTTGTAGAAGCTTTAGAGTCATTTCTGTGACGAATTACATCTTCTAATATAATTTTGAAAAACAGTTATGCTTGGGGAAAAAAAAATCAGTATTCAAAATTCCTCTCAAAGGTGTTTAGAGATTCTGCTTCAGCCATACAAACAAGGCTTAAGCCATAATTACATTTACGGTGTGAACTGGTGTCATTGGAAATAGAATTGGCCTTCCACATGTGGGTTGTGTGCTTGGAGGGAGAACTGTATCAGTCCAAAGAACAGGGGTGTAAACTAGAGAAATGAACCTTCAGAATTTCTAGATTTGTACACTGCTCTCCATGGCATTGCAATCAGTGTGTTAGTTTGTAGGTTAAAGTACTGGAGACTGGGAATAAAACTACTCATATGTATAGCACTAAAAACAACCATAGGCTGACATGATGATTCAGAGCAGGAATTTTGAAAGATGAACTCCTAAGGGCTTTGATGAATCTGTGTTTGAATGGCTGAAACAGAAAGGCTGTCCACAACCAAATACTGCTGTAATTAAGCAAATAGGTAACAGCTTTTCTCTCACCCTGATTTTCCAAAAATGTATCACTGTATGAATGTCTAGAATGTTTATTCCAGCATGGTTTCACAAAGAGTGTATGAAACAAACAGGCTACTTTGGCCACAAGATGGATTTTAGTATGATTGCACAGTCCCTTTGAATGATGCCTTAGAACTTATTTCAGTCTTTCTGCTTAGAAACTCAGAGTTATTTGAATGTTCAAACAGAAGTACCTTTCTCAGGTGTTTTGTCCTTGGGACTTTGCAAATTGCATTTGAATCTATGTAATGCTAGAGGAAGGATTTGTTGCTTACCTGCTCAACAAGAGGGCACTGAATCTGAAAGATACGGAATCTGAAAACGCATCATCCAGCTTTGTGCTGGGCTACAGTCAACGCAACAACTGTTTGTCCATTTACTGTTTATTTTCTGCCACAGGTTTGTTGCTCTTGAAACCTTTGAAGTAGATTATCTGGGTTTCTTCACATTCTGCTTGAACAATCAAATATAAAGATTACATCAGTTGAAGACTTTATTTTATTTTTGAAGGAATAACCTATAAATGCTTCATCATATACTGTTTTGTTTGGGACTCTGTAATCTTAAAAGAATAATAATGTATGAAGAAGGCCAAATGCAGTCAATAAAATATTTTATAAAAGGGGGAAAAGACAAAACAAACAAAAAACCAACAAAACCACCACCAGTGACAAAACATACAAATTACCTGAAGAGAAGATTAACCAAGCAGTAGGTGACTAAGAGATGGAACTCCTCTTCAGCAGATGAGGGTAGAATCTTGCCAAACCTAGCTTTTTCAGCTCTTTATGTACATTTAAGGAGTATTTGGGCATAGAGTTGACAATTTTTTTGCAAATTTCTTGCATTTTAAGAAGTTTTTTTCCTTGAGCTGATCAGTCTTTAATCGTGAAAGATGAGGTTAACGTTAGATTATTTTTTGTTACGTACTTCATGTTTCTTCTTCTGTCTCTAGCAGTGGCTAGAACAAGATGCTTTAGAAGAAAAAGAATTAATTAATTGCTCATAATCTGAGCAGAGAGTTAGTTGTCTCCCAGTGTAACTCCTGTCTCTACGTAAATGAAATTGAAGGCTTGTATCATGGGAGAAGCAAAACTTGGAAATATTTTTCCAAATAATAGTGCAAAACCTGTTTCTATTGGTTATATAGAGAGCTTAATCTAATATCTTACATCATGCAGGCTACCAAACATCAGCTACACAATAGAGGGTATTGATAGAATGTTATCTTTCAACTGAATTTTAGGCCTGCATGCAATGAAGTCAATCTGATTCTGCCAACTGTCAGATTTCCCCTTTGTTATTCTCAACAGATTAGTGTAGGAGCTACCATACTCAAGTTAGCTGAGGACAGTCTGCATCTCCTGAAATATTGGCATGGTACTGGGAAAATTTCTGCATCTTTGAGAGTTTGTTCTGTGCCTCTTTGATTTGTCTCAGAATTTACAATGAAAAAATCGTTTAAAAAAATGTCACAGCACTTTAAATAACAGTGGCGGTGAGACAGCAGATTGTGCTAGTATGCTTAGTGTGTGGGGCTAATTCAGAGGATTGCTCTCTCTTTGGTGACTTTCCAGGAGAAAAGGCAGGTCTTGCTTAAAAGGATAGTCAGCTCAGCTGACAAGTTTGGATAACTTGCTTATTAAGCCTTAATGATCTGACTGCGTGCAGTAATTAAGCCTTACTCTTAAAAATGCTAAGTAGTTCCAAGGAGAGTTGGCCAGAAGCAGCTACTGTTCTGAAAACTATGCAGGAAAGGGTGCTGTCAGCTGCTTGGTTAACTGAGAAGAAGCTGGGGAGAGCAAGGCAGCAGGCAGGGTGACCTCAGGCGCCTCCTGCTCCCTGCAATGGGGCATCTGAGTTGGGGTGGCCAAAGGCTTTGAGGGGGAGTTGTGGCTGCAGAGATGAGCGCTGACCTTCATCTGCTACTGAGTGAAGACTGGGCCTTGTGAGAGCCAGGGCAGTGCCCTCCAGTAAAATGTCAGTGATGTGCTCTGAATGCCAGTGCTGGCAAAACTAAGAATGATGGCTTTCCTGGAAGAAAACCAAGCAGCAAAGCGGGCAGTGTGGCCAGCTGCATCTGCCTGATGAGTTTTATTATGTTGGACAGAGCTTGCTCTGGGGAAACTTTGAAAGGAGTATGGCCCTTACGGGCAGCCCTGGGACAGTGATAAGCGCTGGGGAAGGACAGAGATTCCTGGGTATGTTTCATCTTAATCTGTGAAGGTGAGTTGTAATTATTCATAGGACCCACACAAAAGGCTTTCATGTGAGCTGTTGCTTTTGATCATGTCATTGCTCACAGTTCTGGAAGAGGAAAGATCCAATTGGCATCTGGCAGTGAGGAGGAAGCTGGGGGCCTACAGAAGGTAGCGTGCTGTGCTCTGGGGAAAGTGGTTAGCTGCCATGGCAAGCAGCATGGCGGGGGTTTAAATAGTGCGTGGAGTCAAAGCTGTAGGCAGAGCACAGTGAACAGCTGGAGCGTGGCAGGAAGGGCCTGGAGGGCAGGCAGTGTCTGTGTGTTGAAGTAAAAGGCTACTCGTCTGACTCTGCTGTAGGTGAGAATAGTTTGAGATGGCATCGCCTTTTGTGAGGTTCATTTTTGCGTCATTGATTATACAGAAAGCTTTACCATGGGCTCTCCTGTCTTTGGTTTCACCTATTTCAGTCCTGGTAGCAATGCTTATCCATTCTCCTGTCTAACACTGCTTTTGTTGCCTAGATACGGTTACATTTTGCTACTTAAGTGGTGCTAAATGATTCTCCTTGTCTGCCTTATTCTAGTGCATTAATTGTACATTTCCAGAGGAAGCACCAGATAGCAGCTATTGTCTGACCATTAGAAAGTAGTTCATAGAGTAATGTGAGACAAACCTACATTTCCAATGAAGGATAATCATTTTCACTTCTCTTCCTCCTCCATTTTTCTCCTGTAGCTAATTTAAAAGCTTTTTAGCATGCCATTGATGACGTTAGAGTGCGCGTAAACTGCTTTGGGTATCTCTGCTGGCTTTCATTCTACTATAGCAAGAGGCAGTTTCAGTTGCGTGGTGAAGGCGAAATTGTACAGGCAACACTTGAGGGTTTCCACTGAGGAGGAGAGATGTGCTGCAAGTTGGTGGGGTTTGCGTTGGGGAACAAAAATCTGCACATTGGAGGAACTGGGTAAAACCTCAGTTGTCTTTTCTAAGGATTTTCTTTTAAAACAACTTTTTCTTATGGTGCCTCTTACTGCATAAATAGTACTAAATAAACGCTGTTCTTGCAAGTGGAAACCTGAAAGACCTGATGCTTTTTACGTATGGAAATGCTCACAACTTAACTAGGATGTCTGCTGTGTCAACAGTAGAAGGGAAATTAATGGATTTAATTCTAAACTACTGTCTCCTTTGGTGACAATGACCCACCCTTGGGTTTTCTTACTGGCTTGTGAAATAATTCGGCCTTGCTGGCCATTCATCTTCTCTTTTTACTGATTTTTTTCTTGGGGTCTCTGTCA
Organism: Numida meleagris; assembly: GCF_002078875.1. NCBI lineage: Eukaryota > Metazoa > Chordata > Aves > Galliformes > Numididae > Numida > Numida meleagris. The sequence goes on from NC_034410.1 coordinate 44,650,379, forward strand.
TCTTCTCCCCCAGAATGCTTGCTTTAGCATTCTAATGAGCAAAGTTGTTTTTGGGAAGCTGTTTTTTAAAAGTTGGCGTGTTGAAACTCCTCATTTACTCTGATTTCAGTGGAAATTAAATACATAAATATCTCTGTGGAACTAAGCCATAATGGCTAAGCTGCTAACAAAATGGTTTCATCTGCTAAGCAAATAGCCCTTTATTGAAGAGTCGATTAAATGACAACTGAGAATGCATCCTTTAAAAAAGAAGAGAGACTTTCAACAAAATTAATAGTATAACTGTATTTTGATGTTGAAAATGTTAGTTAAATGGAATTTCTAAATTACTTAGATAAACAGGATAAATGAGGATGAATATTCCTTTGTTTCTTCATGGAGGAAAAATGCTCCTAGACATTTTCTGTATCTCTTACGCTTGCAGGAAATTCAGAGCTGGTTTTAGAGCAACATTCTATTACACATGTTCAGTGTCACCTCTCCTCTTTCATTCTTCACTGATTTGTCTGTTGTATTTTGAATTTTTGTACAGCTAAAAGCACACTTCTCTAGAGTTTTATATACCTTGTCGTTAACACAGTCAAACTTGCTATCAAGCATAAAAGCAAAGGAAGAAGAAATACTTTCTATATCCACAATTATTTTGTAATATTGTTGTATACAGGTATTTTAAGGCCATGTCATTGTCTGCGCATTCTAACTATAGGGAAAAATAAATCAGATTTGTCAAGGTTATTAGAATGTTTTCACAGCAGTTGATGAACACTTCCTGGACAGGTTTTATTTATTTTTATTTTTTTTAATAGAGAGGTAGCAGAGTCATGGTTTAAAAATTTAATAGGGCAGACATGTATGGTAATTACTTCAGTAGCAAATTCTGTGGTAAATGGCAGTTTCAGATCATCAGGAAATCTTCAGAGAAGAAATGCATTGTCCCCTTTGCACATTCTCTTTTGACTCATGCTGCACACTGTCAAAATCACTTTACATAGTTTCATCTAAAAGACACCAACTCCTTATCCCACGCCTGCTCTTCATTTGGCCAAAATCTAGTACTGAAGAGCCATTAAAGGTGGCACTGTCTTCTGACATGCAAGTACATTACCATTCTAGAAGCTAATTTGCTTTTTCACAGTACAAGAGTAATAGCTTTTCCATTCATTTAAATATACTAATTCTATAAAAGCAATACTTGGTGGTCTGGTGACTGTAGCTAGCACATACATGAACACACAGAAGTGTTTGAGAGAAAACAACTTTGAATCTGCTTCTGGCTTCATCTGCCATTTGTGTTAGAGGCATGGTACTTTGTGTTGCTTTCTTCTTATAAGTAGGAGTAAGAGCTGCTTTTTTAGTTTAACTTGGATTCCTAAATGCAAACGTACAGGTCATACTTACTTCATTTATTTGACATAGTCTCCCATTCCAACTTTAAATTCTAACTATATCTTGTGTAAACAAAGATTATAGGTCTTTTTACCTTAAGAGTTGCCAGGATTACAATCCAGTTGTAGGTTTAGATTTTCAGCTTTCCCACAAGAGAAAGGTACTAAGTATTCCCAAAAATCTGTGCTATGATTTGTAATGATTTTGCTTTTTAATGCAGGAGTTAAATTCCTGGTCCAAGTATTAGGCAAACTGACCAGAGAAGAAGCGTTTAAGGACCTGGTGCTCACCAGTGCTCATTAAAGAGGTTAAGATTGGAGGCATTCTTGGCTGCAGTGACCATGATCATGGGGAAGATGGACCCGGCAAAAAGTGAAGTCAGGACCCTGAATTTCAGGAGAGTGAACTTCAGGCTGTTAAAGGAATTACTGGATTAAGTCCCCTGGGAATCTGTCTTTAGGGATAAAGGAGCAGAGCTGGCAACTATTTAAGGATACCTTTCTGAGAGCATAAGAGCTCTGTCCCCCTGTGCAGGAAAAAAAGCAGAGGAGGCAGGAAACTGATTAAACTGAGTGTTGAGAAGGACATGTACAGGCAGTGGAAGCAGGGACATGTGGCCTGGGAATAATACAGGAATGCCCTCCAGACGTGCAGAGATGGGATCGTGGAAGCCCAGGCACAGATAGAACTGTACTTGATGGGGGATGAGAAAATTAACAGGGGATTCTACATGTCTGTTGGTCAGAAGACAGGCCAAAGAGAGTGTACCCCCTCTGATAAATGAGAAGGGAAAACTGGCTACTACAGACAGGGAGAAGGCTCTCAGTGGTACTCAGTGAGTTCTTTGCCTCAGTCTTCACTGGCAGCCACGCTTCTCATGTCTCTTGTGTCCCTGAACCTCTAGGTGGGGCCTGGGTCGGGGGGGGGGGGGGGGGGCAAAATCCCTCGCACTGTAAGAGAAGAGCAAGTCTGAGACTGATTTATGAGACTGAATGTTTACAAGTCTATGGGGTCTGATGTGTATCCCAGGGTCTTGAAGGAGCTGGCTGATGTGGTTGCCAAGATGCTCTCTGTTATATTTGAAAAGTCTTGGCTATCAGGCAAAGTCCCTGGTGACTGGAAAAAGGGAAACTTCACTCCAATTTTTAAGAAAGGGAGAAGGGAAGACCTGGGGAACTGCAGGCCAGGGAGCCTGGGAAGATCATGGAACAGATCCTTTTGGAAGGCTTGTTAAGGCACATGGGAGACAAGGAGGTGATCCAAGACAACCAGCATGGCTTCACCAAGGACAGATCATGCCTGACCAATCTGATGGCCTTCTGCAATGGAGTGACAGCATCGGTGGACAAAGGAAGGACAACTGGTGTCATCTACATGAACTTCTGCAAGGCTTTTGATACAGTTCTGCACTACGTCTTTATCTCTAAATTGAAGAGAGAATGCTTTGAAGGTTGGACTGTTGGATAAGGAGTGAGTTGGAAGGTTGCAGCCAGAGGGTTGTGGTTAGTGGCTATCTGCCAAGTGGAGGCTGGTGACAAGTGGTGTCCCTCAGAGATTTGTCTCGAGACCAGTATTCATTAATGCCTTTATCATTGACATAGATGATGGGCTCAAATACACCCTCAGCAAGTTTATGGGTGGCACCAAGTGGAATGGTACAGTTCATAAAACAGAAGGAAGGGGACGTCATCCAAAGGGACCTGAACAAGCTTCAAAGGTGGGCCCATGTGAACCTAACGAGGTTTGACAAAGTCAAGTGCAGGGTGTTGTACTTAGGCTGGGGCTATCCCAGTTATGCGTGCGGACTGGGAGAAGAGCTCAGAGAGAGCAGCACTGTGGAGGACTTGACGGTCCTGGTGGATGGAAAGCTGGACATGAGCCAGCAGTGTGTGCTTGCAGCCTGGGAGAGTATCCTGGGCTCCATCAGAAGAGGGGTGGCCAGCAGGGTGAGGGAGGGGATTGTCCCTCTCTTCACTGCCTTTATGAGGCGACACCTGGAGTACTGTGTCCAGGCCTGAGGCCCCCAGTACGGAAAACATAAGATATTAGCTTAAAAGCTGTGTCATATTCATAGCGAGCATATGTCCCTGTTATTGTATATGTGGTAGTCTTCAGCATAAAGAGAGAAAGGATAATAATAGATTTTGTACTGGCAAAAGGATGAACTGCTTGTAAACAAGTAACAGTCTGCAGAGTAGCTTTATTTTAAAATCTATATTTATGCATATAAATGGAAAGTATAGTCTAGATGCATATAAAAGGTTTTGAGGAAGTGTCTACAACTGTAGAGTGATGAAGTTGAAAGAGGATTTGTAGTTGTCTGTGGTACTGAATGTTCAGATACTGGACCAGAATTAATGCGATCTGAGTTCACTTGCCTGTTTTACCGCAGACCTTGTGTGTGGTCTCGGAGGTAACTTCCTTTTTTGTACTTACTTTTTAACTGTAATGCACAAGAATGTTATCCACCATCACCTTGTTGATCTTAAGCGCTGTGAGGATGACATATGTATTCATTTTCAAAGTGAATGCAACAATAATTGCAAGTAAGCCTTTGTTTTTACTGTTACTCTAAAGAAAAAAATCCCAATGTGTACTGTTCTCATGCTATAACCTACAGGCTGTGAGTAACACATAATATTAGATGGCAAATGTGCACGTAATCCATAAATCTATCAATTTCAGTGCTCTGAAGCAGTCAGCTAGTTCTGAAACCAGTGACGTATGTGGTGTATTTCAGTGTAAAGGCTGAAAATACAGATAGTGATGTGTATTAGATGTGGAGCAAAATCAATGCAAACCTGAACCCGTGGTCAGCTGTGTGGAACTGCTAAAGCAAATAGTGTATATTCTCAGAAGGCTCTGGAGTTGACCTTTTGGAGTGCAAACACACATGATTTAAGATTTGAATCTGTGGTAACTGTATTACTCCAGTTGCAGGAAGAAGAAGTTTAATTAAATTTGTTGGTCCTGTTGAAATTTAGCTTTACTGTTCTTAGATGTGTGGATAGCCTGTTTGTTACGCCCAGAGATGGTGGGTGCGAAAAGCGGATTTTGCTGTGGTATCAGAACTGAGAAACAGTGGTGTGCAGTTAGATCTGAAGCCTTCTTTGTACATACTGGAAGAGAAGAAAGGTTCTTCATGGCAGCTAGAAGGAAATTCTAGCTTTATAATCTTGTAATCTTGACAGTGGAACTGAATGTTTTCTTGGGGGACATGTCAGTAATAGGAAATTCTGTGTGAGGCATTTTGGCTTCTTTCTTGTAGCCTTTCTTGAAGTGCCATACTACTTTTGCTGCCATACTACTGTGGGAGTGCATTCTTTAAATCATTACATTAGTATAGTTTTTCCATTTTCATGTACTTGTGTAGAACTGTGTAGAGCACACAGCATAAAACATGTCCATTTTCAGTTTTCTGTAATGGGAATGTTTTTAAACTGTGCAAATAGTGCATGTTCAGATGTGTCTTTCTGTGGCTGAATCTTTTACTACTACTTAATGTACTTCTTTTAGGGGTGTAGTTCTTACTGTTTATTTGAAGACTACAAAGTGGCTCCGTAAATTTTGTGCAGTTAAATTTTAGCGCTAAGAAGGAGCAAATGTATGTGTGGTTGTGTCATGTGTACTGAAATCATTTGTAAGGTTCCCAAATAATATGTTGAAAACTTGGCATGAATAGTAATTGAAAAGAGTTAATCACCTACAAAGAAGGTGAAAAGACTCTCTAAAAGCAGTTTTTCTTGTTGGTCTTTTTAAATAATTTTTTTCTTTCTGTTTCCAGGTTTTCTCAAATAACGATGAAGCCCTTATTAACAAAAAATTACCCAAAGAACTTCTGTTAAGGTAATTCAAGATAACGTGTTAAGGGGTAAAAATCTGAGGATAATATATTGCTCGTGTGGCTTACAAACCACAAAATGCTATTCATTCGTGAAATAAATGGCAGCATGTCTGGTAGAGATTTTGGAATTCTTGAACCTGTTTTCTTTTGGTTGCTCGAGTTGTTTTAATTTGTTCAAACTACATTATACTACAGATGATGTAGTTTAACAGTGATGTTTTTGTTGCATATTAGAAAAAGTGAAATAAAATGTCCACGTATCTTTAGTATATATAGCCAACTCTTTTCCACATTGTATGATGTTTGCCTGTCTTAAGAGCATATGATTCCTTCTCTAATGTAACTCCCTACAATGGTTACTTGCTCTTCTTGTTATAAACTTTGTTGTAACAAATGTAAATATACCTTCAAAGCTTTCAAAAATTCACTGCAGTGGAAAGCACTGCCTGTCACCCTTACTGTCTGTCTGTGTTACATGTGGTAGAACCAACAAGAGGGTTTTACTTCCTGTAATCATTTGACCATCCATTCCTTTAATCAATTTGCCACCGTGTGAGTAGATCACGTTAGCTACAACACCAAGATCAGTAAGTTCAGGCCACGGCTGAGACACAGATGGATGTCTTCACATGGAATCAACTTTGAAGAAATTGAGCAAGTGCAAACTGCAAAAGGGAGCTACTGCTTAGCTGAATGTGACCACTGGAGCGGTAAAACTGAACCAGCTCAGCAGCGTCTTCTCTACCTGCCTGTAGCTTTCGTTACAGTCCACTGTTTGTGCAAAAAGAAACGTTGGCATATAATGGTGCAATTACAGTTTTTAGTGATGGTGTTATTAAAACTGAGCTGATTTATTAATACACTAAAGAGGTGCATGTACGTTATTGCTTCCTGTCTGATTTTATGTTGGATAATATCTGAAGCAATGATGTTTTGCAGTCTTGTGTATTCGGAATGTGTTCCTAGAATGTTATTACTTCTTTTAGTGTCTGTACTATCACAGTGTTCACTCGGTGGTATTAAAGCAACAGTCTTCTGTTAAAGGAATCAAATTTTTAGAAGACTTTCATTTTTGTTCCAAAGTACTCATTCTGTGGTGCTGAAGTTGTAAATTAGCCTTGTAGAACTGCTTAGAAAATGTGAGTAAGTGAACCGAATGATACCCTAAACACAAATGGTAATAACATGACTTTGTTGCACTCATGCCATACCTCTAAATCTGAAGCACTTCTTTTCTAACAGTAGGACTATTATCTATGGAAATGACTGTGCTTTCCACTGTTACAGATGTTAAGCATCCTATCTGTGTAGTTCAACAGAATTTGTTGATGTAGTTTCGAAAATGAGATAGCAAAGATGTTTTATTCTGAAACAACTTAGTAATTACATGGTATGCCTTAGCTTTCTTTGTGGGACCGTCTTGACGTGAGTGTTTAAAGAAAGGCATATCAGTGGGGAATTTGTTTTATGCTTGAAAACGTAAATGCTTTTGTAAGTCTGAGCCTAAATGTCTTTCAAAACCTAAAACCATTTGTGTTGCAACATTTTAAAACTGTCTTGCAGTATTAGTGTGACAGAACAGGTTCAATATTCCTGTATTGAGTGTAATTAGCATCCTAATTTTTATCATATTAACTCTGCAGTCTACCCTTAAATTAAGAAATCAGTAGCAGTGGAAACATCTTGTTTACAGCACAGGAGCTGAATAGTAAATGTTAAGTGTCATCAAATGCACATAGTTTGTTTCTTGCATATATCAGATGCCAGTGAAAATTGTTGGAAAATCCTACAGCTTTGTTTTAAATATTAAAAAAACACTAAAACTTGACACTTGGAAAAAGGTGATTCCTGTGTTGATACAAATAGTAAAGTGAAGTGTTGCAAGAATTGGAGTTATTCTCATTTGCATCAAGTATTTAAGTACTTTGTAAAAAGCAGGCCCATATTTTCATTAATACTGAGAAACATTTTTTTCTGGTGGCAGGCTTAAGAAATACTACCATTCTTTAAAGCTTACTCATTTTTTGCAATGATCATGTACTGTGAAGTTAGAGTAAGCACATGTGCTTACACTGCAATCCTTTGTCATTGCCTTGCCCACCTGAATATCGTTGTTATTTCTGTAGCACCTGGTGCTAGATTGTAAGTTCTTCAAGGCACTGTTATGTCTCTTGTGTGTTTTCTGTGGAGTATCTAACACACTTGAATAAATTACGGAAGCCCTCGCTTCTCAGATGAGAAGCTCTTTTGGAAGGATATGAAACAAGAGGTTATTTGTTCCTTCTCAAGTAGACTCAAGTAATTGAGCAGAAGAAGTGAGAGTATCTGTCTAGTGGTGATCTCAAGAAGACTGTAGTTGGGAGGGACCGGTCATGCTTTGAGACAGGTAGAATAGCGTGAATAGGGTGAATGGGCCATTTCATTTGCGGCTTTATTTTTTTCAGTGAAAGTAACGGACTGCTAAAAACTTTGGTTTGTAGTACTATTCAAGGTAAAAGAAAAATGACTGCTCCTTTTCACTGTTGCGCTGCTGTTAGTTTGCCAGTTGGCAAGTAACTGTTTCCCCTCATCTGTATTAGGAAAACTGAAAGGTTGAATGAATACTTAATAGCATAATCTTTCAGTAAGAATTCTGCAGTGGTATTATAAGCTGTGTAATTTAAGTGGTGTTTTCAGACAATTATGTGTTTTTTCTTAGTAAGTATGCTTGTAGAAAAGCATCAGGAAACACGTAAGGTATGCTAGCTGCAACTGGACATTATTATCTGAAACTAAACCCTTACTTATCACCAAAAGAATCAGAAATGAAGTCTGAGATAGATTATTGAAGATATTAGAGTATTAACTTTTCCAGTAAGTTGTCAGGGCCTTGAAGGTCAATCTTATTTTTCTCCTGTAAATCGCCAGGAAAAAAAAACTCATGAATTTTGAAGTTCATAAAGTTTTCAGATAGCGTGAGTTAGAAGGCATTGAAAACAAACAAGAACTTAGTGAATGTAATTAATATTGGAGTGTCTGACTTTGCAAGTTTCCAAAAATACCTTTTAAATTTTGTGCTTGATAAAAGGTAATAATAATGTGTTTGCAAGTAGAGTGTATAGAATCATAGATAGTACTTTTGGCTTGTAGAAGGACAGATAATGTTTATTCATTTGTATTTCAGTTGCTAGCATTCTGTGCTAGGATATTTTGTATCAGAATGGCAAGCTTCAGAAACAGGATTGTAGAACAAGGCGGTGATTATATAACCAATTTTTGTTACCGCAGAAGTAATGAAGGACCTGTAAGCATAAGCTATGGGAAGAACAAGTACTATTTGTGGGTGAAAAAGCATATATCTGCTTCTCTATTGTTTTCTTTAACTTCTACTTTATTTTGAAAAATTGTCCTATTATAATGGATTTGGCTTTTTGTGGGTTTTTTTTGGTCTTGTTTGTTATTCCTGCGTTTATTCCAGCTACCCGAGAAGTGAAAATTGAATATATTGTCGGTAGTAGAGATGTTTACTTTTGGTCACTTGAACCATTTTCAGTTCCTTCATGCCTACAGACTACTGGTATTCATAAATTGTACCATAAATGTAAAAGTTACTATGACTTCTGCTATGAACGATACTTGCAGTGTTCACATACTTGAATAATAGGTCTTAGTCATCAGACTTCAAATTTGAGCATTCAGTCAGATACAGAAGAAGATGAGCAAAGTTTTGGGACCCAAGTTAGGAGAGGAACTCAATAGTTGCCCTCCAACAGCACCTTTCCTTGTATATGAGAATATGCAGGTTGTGGGTTGGCTGATAAAGTATTATGCATTTTCTTGCTTCTTTTATTTGTTTATATTACTACATGGTGCTTTTTGTTGGTGTTTTCATTATTGTAGAGAGGAAAAATTACCGGAAGTTGAAGAATGGTGAAATTGAGCATAGTGCTTTGTGTATTTGAAATAGTGCATTATTATCTGTGCACTTACAGTGAGGGAAGTAGGAAGGAAATACAGAAAAGGTTGTTACAAAAAATCTGTTATAATGCTTCTATGGGAACTGCTAAGTCATGCCCTGAACCACTGATCGAGCACCTGGAGGAAAGACCCAGTCAGCCCTGGGAGCACAGGTGAAGGCAATTCACTGTGTGACCAGAAGGGGTGGAGCCTGGCCTCATTTAAGGGCTGACTGCTGCAGAAAGAGATCCCTCCTTGATGGAAGCTTTTCCCTGTGAAACCTGAATCTTCTGATATGGGTGAGCAATCTACTTCGCTTCCTTTGTAGCACCTTGCTATCGTGCCGGTCATTCCACCTCTTTTTGTAATGCCTTTTCCATCACGTTGATCTTTCTGATCGCTACCATGCTGTTGATATTTCTTAGCTAGGAACCGTAGGTACTTAAATGGCCCACATTTGCTGTACAATTTGACTGCTGTATCTTAACTGCATTTCTCTTGACATCGAGAGCTATGAAAAACGCTTTTATCTGTAACACAGCAGTCTCCCTGATCTTGAAACTTCCCATCTAATTTGAACAAAACCGTGACTTTTAAAACCACGTTTAGTCATTTTTCTTCCATAGCTGCTTTTCTCATTCATAGCACATGTTAAACCATGGGCTGGCACACAGCTTCTAAAAAGATCAGTGTGTGACCTTTTCCATATTCTGAAAGGAGTTCATTGAGAACCAGCCAGGCTATTGATCGAGTCTTTTGTTTTCTCTAACATAGCAGAAGTTCTGTCCTGAATTTGAGGTAAATCAGTGAAGGATTTTGAAGTCCATTCCCGCTTGAGAGTAACTGGAAAATTTTCTAACAAAAGCAGATTAACCTGAAAATTGCAACTTGTATCCTAAGTGTTTATTTGAGATGAGGTGTGCTACCTTGAGAATTGGAAGGGTACGGAGGAATTAAATGACTGTTTTATCATTGGAAAACAATGTTAAATAAAAATTATACTGGTGTTGTCATATTATTTATCAATTCCTGATAAGTGCATAAAACTTTTCTAAAGCACTTACTAAATCATAGTCTTAATTCTTAAAATTCTATTGTTTTCTTGTCAATCTACCAAACTATTTAATCGCTTCCCTGAAAGCTCTATCTTGTCCATGACCCATGCCCAATTCACTTCAATCATTTGTTTGCTCTTCAAATCATGTCTTCAGGATTAAGGACCACTGGAAATGGGTATGTGACTTTACAGGCCTGAGTCTGGATTTGATGTGCTGTTCCCAGTCTCATTGTTCTTCCTCGCTTACTATCAACTTTAGTTTCCATATTTATTGTTAATAAATATATCGCCCTTATCTTTATACAGTAGAGTTTTCTACATTGGGAAGTTAATGTAAGCTTGCAGTGTTGTAGCTGCTGTGCACTAAATCCTTGCATAGATCTATTTCAGGCATGCAAATCAGAACTTACTTTGCTCGATGAAAGCTACATTCACCACACAGCACTATTAGGCTTCCCTTTACAGAAAGCATAGATTTGTGTTTACATCCCAGAATCTAATGAAATAAGTTTTACTCTTATAAGCAGCTCATACACAGTCAATTAGATTAACAATCTTTATGAATACAGTTGATTTATCAATTTGGTTGTTTCTGATTCTAAATATTGTAATTGCTGGAAGTATTCTAATGTTGTAACTGCCAGAGAGAAAAAAAAAAAAAGATCCAAAATAAACCTGAAAATTGTATGTGCATTGTAAAACAGAAGTGTTTTCCTGAGATTGTCAAGCATTGAACAGCTATCTTTGCTACTCAAGGTGAAATGCTGCAGTCTTTAATTGCACAAATGAGTTGAAGTGGGTAAAATGAGCCATGTTTAAGATGATAGATTTTTTTTTTTGCCTTCAAAATACACATATTGTTTATGAAATTCTTACCAAGATCAGTTCCAGATGCGTGTTCGTATTTTCCAGTTCTTTGACTTACCACTTGGTTACTCTGTACACAATTTCCAAATTCTTTCTAAGAGGTACTGAACACTCAAAAATGATTGTTCATATCAAACAAGTTTGGCCGTTTGTAACTAGAGGGCATAGCTGCCATCCTCTATTTAATGTTTAAATTAAGTGGTTTGGGTTTGTTCATAAACAAATGCTAGTATAATCTTAAAATCAATTGTTTGGAACAGAACTGAGATGGAATTTCATCTTAAAATGCGGAGGCTCTAAGAACACAAGCTGAAAACTGTACGAGTGCCTTTATGCACAGTATTAATGCAGAAGAGGAGATCTGGGAATGGAAATTTCCATTTTGCCAAGATAGCAAGTAAAATTCAGGCATTATGAAAAGGAAATACTTTGCTTAATACTTATGCTTGAACAACTGGGACTTTCTTACGAATGTACTGCTTCATCATTACCTGGTTCAATACAGACATTATCGCTTTGTGAAAACATGCTTGTGGCAAAGGATTAGTAATATTGGAACAAATAAAAGTAAGTAACGAGCATTTAAAGCAGGAGTAACAGCTAAAGAGGATGCAACAGTGACTTACACAACTCAGAATTGTGCTTTACCACTTGTTTGTTTCATTTTGGTGTTTGTTTTTTTCAGTATATACTCTTAGGCCTCTCTTTAGAGTCTGCTATTTAACTAATCAAGGCCTAATTCCATGTGGAGCTGTATTTACCTTGAAATTGAAGCCTTATTTAAACTCACTCCTGATTAATAAATTACCAAAGTCAAGTGTTTAGGAGTATCAATGATACGACAGTCATTTCATTCATATGTAATTTCCCCTCACCCCTCCCTAAAATTATTGTTCCTTGTTTCTATATTAAAAATACCATCAAAGCACAAAGGCAATTCAAAAGAAACTCCTACCAAAAATACCACAATATATTATTTTCATTTCTTTAGTTATTGATGCCAAAGTTTGAATACTTAGTGTTGTTATTTATACTGTGTTGTTTTGTGTTTGTCTGTTGTTGTTTTTTTTTGTCAGTAAATTTCAAGGTATTCACAGAAGAGGTGAGCTTTCTTAACTGTGTCTTCCTGATGCAGACACAAGCATCGGGATGAGAATTTTTTTTTTTTCCAAAGTTTTACTCCTGACCAGTAGCATAGGTCCAGGTGTGATTAAGCCAATACACATCCTAGTCCAAAGACTAAATTTTCCATAACTTTTAGGGCTGTAAGGATCAAGGTTGATGAAACATCCCTAGGCTGCATACCACGAGAGCATCATATGTTTGTTCCTTCTCCACATCTGTCAAGCCTTGAGCTCACAGAGTGAGTGTGTTTAGTTTTGGTTGTTTGGTGCCCAGACTGTATAATCCTTTCTCTCCTGGGAACAGATGCTCAGAAGGATAGTTGGAATGGCCTACAGGTTGCGTTGGAACTGGAGGCTGCCAGGTAAACCACTCTTGAATATTTACTAGGCTATTTTTATTAAGTAACTTGTTATAGTTGCCAAATTTTACTTCATGAAATCACTTCATAAAAATAAAATTGTTATTCATAAAATTGGCTGGCTGAGATTGGAAGCAAACTGTGGAGACTGTGTAGTCCAACCCACTGCTGAAAGCAGAGTCAGCTACGCCAGGCATTTCCCAGCATTGCCCATGTGAGTTTTGACTGCCTACAAGTATAGGGGCTTCATAACCTCTCTAGTCATCCTGGTTTGGTGTTTGACAACACCTGTTTTCCTGTCATTGGGCCCTAGCAGGGAGAGTCTGTTGTCTTCCATCAGATATTTTTACTCGCTGATATGTTCTCAAAGCCTCCTACTTTTAGGTGTGTTCAAAGTGGTGCTGAATGGGATCCTCATGTCCTTTTGTGCAAAGCTGCTTTGCATGTGATTGGCCCAGCCTATATGGGTGCCTTAGGTGTTCCTCCCTGGGTTGTATCTCCTGTCAGGGATTCCTCTCTGGCTCAGAGTAGTTCTGGTTTTCATTTACCACATGTGTTTCTGTAAATTACTGAAAATCTTTAGCTGGGTTTTGTTCTTTACGAAATCCTTTCTGCTTCTGCTCTGATGCCTCACAAACAAAACTATAGATGGATTCTGTAGCTGAAACTTGGAGGAAAATTTAGCTAGTGAAACTGGGCAGTCACGTGAGCTGCAGAGTGTACAATTCTAGAAATTGCAGAACCTTGCAGCTCATCGAGCCCTTCTAAGAAATGATTAAACTGGACAGTCCGCTAGGCTTTTAAGGTTAGAAGCCTGGATCATCCCCCCTCTGCAAATATTCCAATTTTTGGAAGGCATGATGGATTTGGGGGTGGCAGCATGGTTGGGAGAGAGATGGCACAGCTGAGTGTCCTTTTAGCTTTTCTCTCCTAGGCTGCAGGTCCTTCACTGCTTCATGACTTGGTAAAGCACAGGACTTGATTTGGCCCTTTGGAAAGGATTTTGTCTTGGATAAGGAGAAGAGTAATTACAAAGAAAAAATAAGGCACAGAAAAACATTAACAAAGAAGAAATTCTGAAACTTTGTACTTTAGCTTCAATTTTGCAAACACGGCAGTGAGATTCCCAGTGTTACTGAAGACTAAATAATGTTAGTATTATTTCATATTCTTTGCGTATAACTGTTAGTTTTTCTGCTCAAGATTCTTCCTACTATTAGATGATTCAGGATAACCAATGCAATGAACTGGCTGCTCTGAAGGCTTAGGTAACACCAGCTTTTTTGGGTGAAATAGAGCTAAGCAAGGATGCTGAAACTGACTCTAGCACATATCTGACTTTTTGAAAACCATTAGATAAACTGTTTCATGGGTTTAAATTTTCCTAAGTATGTCCTATACATATTGTGTGTTCAAGTCTGCAACTTGACTTCTAAAAGGTTACAAAAATAATACAACTTAAAAAGTCTTATATATCCCTAATATCCAAGTAACTAAATGTCAAAGACACGTGGAGATGCACACCTATGCTATCTTCTGTATTTCATTTTCAGACCAAAGTTACTGAATGATTTGGGTAATGTAGTTCTATTTATTAATTGCTTCACTGACAATTTCCACATAACGTGGTGGTTATATTCTGTATATTTGATGGTAAGTTAAACAGAGCTGTCCCTTCTTGAGTTGATCACTGGACTTTGCTTAAGATACTAAGAGAATTAAGTACTGAGAACATTGCAGTTGTTACATATGGTAATGCTTTAAGTAAAATCTTTTTTTAAAACAGAGTGAGTGATATGATCCCATTGTCTTGCAAGTAGTGTATAGACCATAAAAAGCTAAATGCTATCATACAGCTATAAAATGTATCCAGCAAAGCTAATTTTTTGTAGAAAGAGCTGAGTTCGGTTTGAACTGAGAATAGATGTTAGACATCCTGCAGATAGCCTGTTCTTTTGTGTTTGCTAATACTTATGTAAGTATTGCGTAGCAATAATAATCTGAGCAAAAGCAAAAGTTTGGCATGTAAAGAAGTGGTTTTTGGTGCCAGGTTTGTAAATGAAAGGCTTGCTGTTTAGATTAGCTGAGAAAGGCATCGTAATCCATGTAGTTTACAAGTGGTGATTGTGGGCTAAAAGTTACTGGAAAATTTCAGCATGTCTCACAATATCTAGTTCAAATGCTTTACTTCAGAAAACAGCACATCTCTAGTAAAAAAGGATTTATTTTAATAATTGAACTGAAAGGTGAAACAGTAGATAATACCGTTGATTTGTGCTTTGTGCAGAAGTTTGTGATGTGCAGCTGAAAACAAATCTGATAGAAATAAGCTAAGATACATGGGAAAAAAAAAAAGGCTCCTTAAGTTTTTAATATGTCTCACCATTTATGTTTCCAAGGCATATGTATTATGGGGTTTTATTGAATAAGATATTACTGGAATTTGTAATGCAGCATGTCCCTACCTAAAAATTTATTAATGCAAGGTTCTACTTGCTATGTGTATGATTATTCAGTTTATCTGTGTTTTTTTTCTAGTTGCTTTTATTCTACTGTAGCCTTTGTACAATGCTGCTGTACTGCAGTGGTTGATGAGGGGCCTCATACCTCAGGGATGGGGAGAAGAAGGGAAAAGCTAAACATTCCACGTAAAAATATTTATAACAGTGTTTCTTATTTATTGAGTATGTCATTTTTAGGAGAAAGACAAGATGGTTCTGTGGTGGTGGCAAGACTTTGCAACTATATGCATTCAAACATGATTAGTAATGAACTCTGAGAGCAGCAGATGCTCTTTTCCCATGTCACTTGTTAACAGAATATGGCTGGGCATTCCTCTTGAAAATTTTGGGAAAAAAAACTTAAAAGAGCAAAAACAACCAGTATGTGGTTGTATCTTGTTATCCACCTGCAATCAATCTATATTGTATTGTATCAAAGTAACTGGAATGAATAACGGCCAGGCCACTACTGCAAAAGCTTGTTCCTTATGCGATCAGATTGGCAAGGTCCTTAGAGAGATGAGAGAGAAGCAGTTTGACTCTTGCACAGTTTTGTTTCTTGTTCTTCAAGTGGTGCAGTGTTTGGATTTGGAGAAATAGCTGTTTCTTTCTGTGGTTCCACAAGAAAGGAAACAAATAATAGAAGTGACTTCAGCTGTTTCTGTGTTTGGAAACACACGGTTCTGTTTATAGTGTGTGGGAGTAACGAAGTATGTATGGAAGTCTATGGGAGATGACCAGAAAACACAGCCTCCTTTTCAGGATGTAGCAGAAAAACTTGATGTAGACTTGTCTAGTAGAAAATTGAAAGAAAAGAATATAATTAACAGTTGTTGTGATTTTGTGGAAAAATTGGTTGGACAGTATCACTGTGAGATTAAGCAATCAGTTGGCTCTACCAACTCAAATTAGATGCATCTATGAATGCACTTGACTTTAACATTTGGCCTTTTGATTTAAAATTAGCACTGTACAGTACATCGATACACACTGAAAGGATTCAGATTTGGTTAACAGTTGTTGTAGCAACTGGCTGGTAGACCCAGTTGCTTTCCTTACTTTTTTCTTCACCATGTTTTGGAAATTGCTCTTTCAGAAGTCGCTTACGCAGGAAGTAAGAGTTACAGATGACACAAAAATAAATGTGAGGAAAAGGCACTTCCAAGGAAGTCTGAATAACATTAAATAGGAGTACGTTCAAACAAGATTAATTTTACAGTTTAATTTTACATGGTTATAGGACTAAGGAATGTCCCATTTCAGTCTCACATAAAGAACTGTGGTCTGGGATGTGTCATCACAGTAGAGGATGTGAGAGTGAAACGCATAAGATACTGTAAGTTCCTTGTCTGATTCTGTGTCAAAAAGTCTCTGAAAATGAGAGCAGTAAAATAATGTTTTATCTGTGTACAGCTTTGTTGGTACTAATAAACTTTTTAACACTACATTTGCTTCTGATGTCCATCTTTGAAGAAACATACTGGAAAAGAACACGCAGAGAAAATGAGATTTAAAGAACTGAAATAAAAAGAATTAAAGGTGACATGATAAGTGATTTTAAAACTCCATAAGGAGAAAGTACTAACTGCGAAAGCACTCTTTAATTTGGTGAAGAAAAGCTGAGGAAAGCATAAAGCTGAAAGTCAGACATTCACCTTGGAAATAAGGCAAATATTATAACAGCGTGATTAACCAGTGGAACAAACTATCGGAGAAGGTGGTGATTTTCCATCCCTTGAAGGCTTTCAAATCAAGAATATTCATTTTCTGGAATTTAGGCTTTAGCCAAATGCAAGTGTACCTTATAGGAGTTGGGGAACTGTGAGCTTGTGCAAGTCTTTGTGCCTCTGGCATGAATCTCATGCATACTTCAGGTACTGTTAGCATTGAAAGGTCTCCAAGACCAAGCTTATGAGGCATTTATGTGTCCAAAGTGGCATGTGCCCAGGGACAAAAAGGCTTGAAGAACTCTGATTATGGGTAAGCAGATTGTCCTCCTTGGGATTGATACAGGACAACTAAGGAAAAGTTAATGGCCTTGGATACAGGAAGTCAGTACAGATTATCCTAAACTTTACTGTAGATATGTTAACTAGTTACATTTCCAGTTTCCTGAACTAATCTGTGCCAAAGACTTAAGTGGATATTAATTCAGCTGCTGGCTGCATTAGCTTCCACCTACATAGTTATGATCATAGAGGACAGATGTGCTATACAACCATCAGCTGGCCTACATGGTAATTTTTTCCACATTTTAAAATTACAAGTGCCTGCTAACATAGCCCTTCACCATAAGTGCCAGACAACGTCAGCGTTGCCATCTCTGTCTCAGTTCTTTGGTTGGATTTTAAAGCCTTTAAAATGCTATCTTCTTGTGTCCTGTTGGGTAGTTTTCCTGGCTGGTAAGGATTTGCTAGGAGTTCTGTGGGGCTGGAAGTAGAGGAACAGTTGTCTCAGTGGTCTGCTACTATAGAGGGGGAATAATATAGAAAAGTGTGGAAAAAACATTTTTGAACAAGTTGGCAAAATTAGTCTTAGCAATTATAAAAGAATTTACTAGCATCTCTTATTTGTGTTATTATTAACTGAACAATAATGATTCTGATCAGCTGGGTTAGAATGCATCCTAATATTTAAATTATCTATTTTGAGGAGGACAGCATCAGACGCATTTCAAGACAGTTTCTTCTTTGGAACAAAAATAAATGTAAAAATGTCCTGAGTTTTACACTTATTAAAATAGTTCTCCTTTTAACATAAAACAACCACTTCTATTTTTTGACTTTATAAAAAGTCGCTTCATACGGAATGAAGCAAAAATAAATACATCTGTTCTGCATTTGGTTTCAGTCTACTTTTTCAACAGAAATCATGCATCAACATTAATCGCATAACAGTAATAAACAGTCAAACATGAAGACAGACTGCTAGACAACTCAGTGGATGGGATATATAAAATGCCTTTTCTTCAACATCTTGCAGTTCCTTCTGCTATTTCTTACTTGCAGCAGAACTTGCATCACTTCCAAAGCATGTTGTATGCTTTCTTTAGGTAAGAATATTGAGTCATGAAATGATTTGTCACAATCCTTCATGTCTTCATTAGAAATAATTTAGAGATGTGTCTTTTGTGCTTCAGCTTCTGTAAATCTAAGATAACCATGTCTGTTACACTGCTTGTGTTTACTCCTCAGTGTTAATATTTGATATAAGATGGAATTGTTATTATTACTGTTCAGTTCTTTGACTGAAAATGTCAAGTAATAGTTTATATGTGAATTACAGTAACATCTTTCATTCTCTGTAGAAGAAAATGATTTTGGAATGGGATCTGTATTTTATGCTTTAAGCTAATGTATTTTATTGCCTGAGAACATCCTTTGAACTGGTTCTATTGTTGCTTGGAAATGGTATTTAGCAAAATTTTGTTTTGACAATGAAGCTTTTATTTTAGAAAACTCATAAGAGTAGCCAGTCATGAAGAATTGGTTCAGTGTTCAAAAGAGTAATGCTAGATTTTGAATTGCAATTGTTTCTTGTAAAGTGAATTAAAAAAAGATACTGACAATGTAAGACTTGGTAGTCATTGTGACATACCCGTTTGGAAATCTGAGTCACCATGCTTTGTGTTAGTACTTAGATGCTTGAATTTGTGTTTGTTTCCCTTGTCTTACTCTTCACCAGTGTAACAGTGTGCTCCCCCTTACCCTCAGCTTCCTCCTTCAGCCTGGTTGTTATGCTGAGGGTCTTGCTTAGCCTGACTTCTGTATCGAGGAAGGTCATGGAGCAGATCAGTTGTCTTGAGTGCAGTCACATAGCATGTGCGGGACAATCATCGGATCAGGTCTAGCCAGCATGGGTTCATGAAGGGCAAATCCTTCTTGACCAACCTGATATCCTTGCATGACCAGGTGACCCGCCTAGTGGATGAGGGAAGGGCTGTGGACGTTGACTGTCTAGACTTTAATAAGGCCTTTGACACAGTCTCCCACAGCATTCACCTGGAGAAGCTGGCAGCTCATGGCTTAGAGTGGTGTATTCTTCACCGGGTTAAAAATTGGCTGAACAGCCAAGCCAAGAGAGCGATGGTGAATGAAGTTGAATCCAGCTGATGACTGGGCATGAGTGTTGTTCCCTAGGGGTCAGTACTGGAGTCAGTCCCGTTTAGTGTCTTTATTGATGATGTGGAAGAGGGAATTGAGTGCACCCTCAGTAAGTTTGCAGTTGACACGAAGTTGGGAGGAAGTGTTGATCTGCCTGAGGGTAGGAAGGCTCTGCAGAGGGATCTGAATACACAGGATTGATAGGGGCTGAGGCCAATTGTATGAGGTTCAACAAGATCAAGTGCTGGGTTCTGCACTTCAGCCACAATCCCACGCAACACTGCAGGCTTGAGGCAGAGTGGCTGGAAAGCTGTGTGGCAGAAAGTGATCTGGGGGTGCTAGTGTTCAGTGCTGGCTGAACATCAGTTAGTGTGCCCAGGTGGCCAGGAAGGCCAACGGCATCCTTGCTTGTATCAGAAGTAGTGTGGCCAGCAGGACTAGGGAAGTGATCATTCCACTGTACTTGGCACTGGTGAAGCCACACTTAGAGTACTGTGTTCAGTTTTGGGCCCCTCACTACAGGAAGCACATTGAGGTCCTGGAGCATGTCCAGAGAAGGGCAACAAAGCTGTGAAGGGTCTGGAGCACAAGTCTTAAGACGAGTGGCTGAGGGAGCTGGCGTTGCTTAGTCTGGAGAAGTGGAGGCACGGGGGAGACCTTGACACTCTCCACAACTACCTGAAAAGAAGTTGTAGCAAGGTGGGGGTCAGTTTCTTCTCCCATGTAATCAGCAATAGGATGAGAGGTAATGGCTTCAAGTTGCACCAGGGAGGTTCAGGTTGGGTATTAGGAAACATTTATTCTCCAAAAGAGTGGTAAGGCATTGGAACAGGCTGCCCAGGGGGGTGGTGGAGTCACCATCCCTGGAGGTTTTCAAGAAACATGTAGATGTGGCATTTAAGGATGGGGTTAGTGGGCATGGTGGTGATGGGTTGGCAGTTGGACTTGATGATCTTAAAGGTCTTGTCCAACCTTAATAATTATATGATAACACCATCCTGCTAAACACTGTGACTGTGAGCCAGTCATCCTACCCCATAAATAGTGAGCAGCCCAAGAGCCTGTGGAGATTTAATCCTTGTAACAAGACTGCATGTGACCTTCCCAATTCCTTCTAAATATTTGTGAAGCTTGAGTGACTATGTTTTAGAGTGAATTATGTGGAATAATTATTGGAAGTAATGTGTTGGAATGTTCCTCTTGAGAAAAACATTGTAGAAACCTCTGCTGTGGAATGCAGTGAATATGCAAGGAGTCTATTCCATGATAGTTCACTAAGCAGCATAAGACATGCAAATGTTAGATTGTTAGCAGCACCAGGAGAGCTTGGTATGCTGACTGTAAGAGATAGAGCACAGAAGATGGAGTGAAGTGTAAAACTCCACAGCCAGGTTCCATTTGCAGAGCCCCCTCCATTGCAGAGGGGGGAACTTGGTGGTACTATGGAAGCGATAAACTGCATAGTGGTTGTTCTGAGTTAGCAGCTTTTCAGTTTTCTTTTGCACCAACTGCAATAAAGATACATATGATTAGAGTCACTCACATTCCATCTGAAAGAGGGAAAAGAGTATAAAAATGGCCTTAAAGAGAAGGAGTTTGGAGAAGATACCATTGCAGACAAACTGGGAGGATACCACTGGCTTCTGGGACCTGTTAGCAGGCTGAGCTTCTCTTCCTTGTATAGAAACATCTAATGGGTGAGATTTACATGCTCAGATATTCAGAGTGCTTCCCCCAGGAAACTTAAAAATCTCAATAGAGTTATTCGATAATTTAATGCATTTGCAGTAAACTATATTATTTACATTATTGATACTCACATGTGCTCTGTAGGCAGTGTATTTATCACTGGTAATTCAAAAGAATCTGTTATCTGTTGCTCTAATAAAGAGCACAATTCATGAAGCTAGTCATAAGAGTTCTCAGTGGAAGTGGCCAAATTCCCTAAGTCCATTTGAACACAACTTGTCCAAATTGGGTATTAACTCTTCAGTGCAACTACAAACATCTAAAATCCTCACCTATAGTTGTGTAAGTTATTTCTTTAATTGTATCACAATTAAAAGTATATAAATGAGTTTCTCTGAATTTAAAATATATATGTATATATTGTTATTCATACATGTTTGGGCAATGAAGTGGTGAAAAATAAATTTTCTATGGCAGCATCTGTTGATCCTAGTATGTAGTTGTTGACTGTCTTAAGAAGATGGGTATGGTATTACTCCTTAATCTGAGTAACTGAAATAATAGAATGCTTTCATTTCATTTAACTTGATTGTTGTATGACAGGCGATCTTTCCATAGAACTATATAGAACAGTGAATTCACGTGTTAGTTCAAATTAATTATAAAAATGTTCTGATTGTTTTTCTTTCTAGAATATTCTCTTTCTTGGACATAGTTACTTTGTGTCGATGCGCACAAGTTTCCAAGGTATGTATTTCTATTGTTTTGTTGTCCTTGTTCTTTGGGAAGTTCTTAATTACTTGCAAATCATGGGCTTTAGGGCAGTCTTCTTCCTGTTAAAAAAAATAAAAATAAAAAATCAAGTATTTCAGCATCTTTTATTAAAACAAACAATTTTTTTTATTAAAACAAATAAGCTGTTGGTCTAGTTGTTTCTATTCAGATACGTGGAATTAGTTGCTATGAACTGAACTTCTTTTTAAAGGCTTTGGAAAAGATATCCAGTAGTGTGCGCTCTATATCTGGAGAAAGGATTAAGCCCATTTTGGCACAGTGGCGTTTGCTTTTTATAAAGCATGTGGCTGTGTAACACTATTTTTCAGACACGTTCTCCTTAAAATTCCATGTAGCTCAGTTAATGTGTACCATGTGTCTAAGTACATCCATCATTTGCTTGCCAAGTATAAAAGGTGTTAAATAAATGGACTACTAGCAGAGAAGAAAGGCACACAGAAGATAATAGAGAAAGCATGCTAAGTAAGCTTTTATGTTTAGCTAATCTTTTATTTTGAATTAAAGTGAAAAATATTCTGCTTCTACACCAAATGTGTACGGTGAAGTGTATTCTTATACAGCATGAAAGAACTTTTTAATTTCGTGCTTTTCTCCATTCTTTTAATGCGGATTAACTCTTTATTTGTTTTAATTTATAACTGTGTAACTACTTAATTCCCAGACCCGTATTATCCTAGCCTGCAACTTCAGTAAGTTCTGTGAGCTAGCTAACATCAGGTTTTGTTAGAACTTCTAGGTAAAGCCTAGAACACATTTGAAGAAAACCAAGGTGAATTAATAAGTCCTTGTTTTTTGTTTTTTTCCTCTCAGAACTACATCAGTTGGATGCAATATTCTTTCTTTCAGTTTTTCTGAGTATGCTTTTGTTTGTCTGGCTTTTTTACTTTGTTTTGCTTTGAAGGACTGCTTCAACAGTGAAGAACAAATTATCAAATGTATATGTAACTCAGCACATGGAAAGGCTTGATCCAAACAGTGGAAAGTCAGCAATATTCTGAAAGGTTTCTGTTCCTCTCAGTGTAGTAACTTGTGAGGTTGAGGAACTATGGTTTTATTGGAAGGAGAGTCATGTGCATTTACTTTTCTCTCAATATATATCTAGTTAAATCATGCTATGTATGTGTTTTGCATTTCATTTCTTGCTGTTACACATTTTATGGGTATAAGACTCTGAATTGAAATCCATTTAGGAGATTTGAGATTAATTTAAACAAATGCTCTGGTTTTAACTGGTTAGTATTTTATTAGTAGTAGTATCTGCTCTCACATTTGTTTTTTTAAAAGTGCTACCCAAATGTATATTTTTTGTATTTGAGAGTTTGTTATACTGGAATTGCTGAGACGAAAACAAAGGGACCAGGCAGTGGAAGCGTGTAACTCTTATTTGTTTTCTGTAGGCATGGAATGTTTTAGCTCTGGATGGAAGCAATTGGCAAAGAATAGACCTTTTTAACTTTCAGACGGATATAGAGGTTAGTGTCTTTGTTTATTTCATTCCTATGGTGATGTTTAAGAGCATAGCCCATTTTAAGTATTCCGTAGACTCTCCTTGAGTTCATGTTTTAAAGGCTAAAGTTCAAGATACTAAAGCAGTAAAGGGACAAATAGACAACTCTGTATTTGACTTTTTAAACACTGATTATGTTTTTGAGTTTTGCTTGGAAGCAATATGTCAGATAATTTGCATATATTGTATATATGCAGAGTTCTAGAAATTCAGAACTGATCATTTCCAGAAAACAAAGTTATAAGCAGTGCCTCTGGACTGACCGAAATGCTCGAAGTTACTCATTGCCCTGTGGGAAGATTCTGTTGCTTGTCTCTGGTCTCTGTGAGGGTGCCATCTAGTGCTGAAAGCTCTCTGCATACTTGTCTTTAGACAGAGACGGAAGCCACAAAATGCTAAAAACCTTTCCTTATTGCTGACTTGGCCTGGATTTGCTTTGCTGTGTGCCTTAGTACCATTTTATCAACATTTCTTTCCTATGGCTTGAACCTTGACTGAAATACAGGTGCATATGGATTAAAATCCTTTTCAGCATATAATGAAAGGATTAGGGCAGTCTTATGTTCCATAAGAAAAAACACATTTGTATTAATGTTACCATAGATGCGCATAAGAAAATAAATTACGATATTGGAAAATGAAGGCAAAAACCCATGGGAAATACAGTTCCTTAATTTAATCTAAATTTGTTTATTATTTGCATTTGATAATACAAATTAAGCTTAGAATATGACAATACATTTGCTTCTGATTTTTTTGTCTTAAGCTTTTAATTGCATGAGTAAAATCCAGATGGGAGTCATTTGGTTTATTCTGCAAACTCTCTTTCAAAGAATTCTTGAAGCTTTGCAGCAATAAAGAGTAAAATTTCTCACTGTTCTCTTAAAATTTTATTGCCAACTCCTCTGCTATATTGATGCTAAATATGAGGATTTGATAGAGGTAGGAGAAAGACATACTTGCAGGTGCCAAAAATCTAAGATGTTTTGGGGCTCTAATCTCATCTCCTTCACTTGTCTTTTTAAAAAAAAAAAAAAATTGTTACTCGTTTGTTAAGAAATAAAAAGCGAAGCCCACCAGATAGGTGGCCTTTCTCTTGGCCAGCTTTTTCTGGAGCCTTTCTGCTACTTAGGAAACGTGTTTGAGTTTTTACATTTTTGCTGAGTTTGTCTTCATTGTACCTAAAATTGTTGCTCCTTCAAATGTATTTGTAGCCTGGCGTTAAGGAGAGTGAATGAAATTAAGTTATGATCCTGTTTTTCAGTGAGGACCCATTGTGGTTTTGAGGAATTTGATTACCTCAGTATATTGTATTTAAATACATTTGTAATATAAATGCTTAAAATTTATTCATAAGTTAAACCAATGATTACTGCATAAATTAGTTTTGAATGAGGTATGCATTTAATCTCAATATTAAAGACCTCTGTTTTGCTTTAAGCTGTTTTAGTAATGTATTTTTTTGTCATAGACTTAAGAACAGGTAAAAGCTACTAACTGTATTTGGCAACTTTTTGCTCTGTTGGTTGTTGTAATATTTGGTGATGTTTCACGTAGCATCAAGCAGTACTTGATCTCAAACTGTCAGATAATGGAAAATGATGTTTTGTTGTGTATTTTCCTTTTTTGAAACCGTGTATGATATAGAACAAAAAGAATTTTTTTTTCTACTGCAAAGTTGTGTGAAAATCTTCTTAAAGTTAAGTGTGCCTTAGGATTTGTTGGTATGTGGTACCAAATACAAGCTGGGGTAGTTTGAAGAAACAGTTTCTGAGTGACACTAAGTTATTCGAATACCTAAACAGATTTTAATGCACTTGTCTCTTTTAGTATAGTATTTTGGTGGATTTTTTTAAAATGCTTCAAGTAATAAATGGATATGAGAAAATGTATGTCATTATTTGTTTCTATTTTCTTTGAGTAATGCATTAGATTTGGGATTTTTTCCCCCAGTGTAGATTGAGCATCCATTATATGTCATTCATTGAGAAGACTTTATCCTTACAGTGAAGGTACTTGGCCTCTGCTGGGAGATAGTTCTGAGTAAAAAATACATAATTTCATAAGTGTATAATGATCTTCAGTTTGTTTGTTTTGATGTAAATATGTTTGAGAGAGGAGGTGACCAGTTACCTTCAGACTTAACAAACAAGTGCTGATAAAATGTTTTCACGTAGTATTAGCCAAGAGTTCAGTATTGCAGGAGAATTACAAAATACAAGAAACACTTTACTGTTCCAGTGAAAATGCTACCATTGCATACAGAGAGGAAATTTAAAAAAATCTACTGCTCTATAATTTTCTAAGTATTCTTATTTGAAATAAAATAAAGAGAAGGTAGAAGGTATGTAGTTGTCCTGTTCATTAGATGATCAGTGTTGATTTTTTTTACTTTCATCTTTTTAAAGTTAGACACTATATGATGTCTAGTGAGTTGTTGCAGTGCTTTTTGATATGTAATCTTATTCTTACCATCAAAAAATTAACATAAGGGTGCACATTATGTACCGCAATTTAAATAACATTTTTTCAATAATGCTACACTTTCAACTTGGAATATTAGAACTACTGTACCGTTCTGCTTGCTCCTCTTATGTAGGAAAATGCTTTCAAGATGTAAATAAGTAGGATTTTATAGCAAACAGGACATCAGGTAGGAAGTTTTGTTTGCAAACTGTACTACACAATGTGTGAAGTCTTGAGGCATTTCCAAATGGTAGGAACAGACATGCAAATAAATGCAACTTTGAAAGCCAGCGAGTAGGCTCTGGCAAATCTTCTGGATGTGGTTAAGTACTGTGGAATACTGTGTCTGGGTCTGAGGCCCCCAGTACAGGAAAGATATGGAGCTGTTGGAGAGGGTCCAGAGGAGGGCCATGAAGATGATCAGAGGGCTGGAGCACCTCCCCTATGGCGGACAGGCTGAGGGACCTGGGCTTCTTCAGCCTGGAGAAGACAAGGCTGAGAGGAGACCACATTGCAGCCTTCCAGTATTTAAAAGGGGATTATAAACCGGAGAGGAATCAACTTTTTGCAAGAGTATACAGTGATAGGACAAGGGGGAATGGTTTTAAGTTCAAGGAGGGAAGGTTGAGACTGGATGTCAGGGGGAAGCTCTTCACACAGAGAGTGGTGAGGTGCTGGAACAGGCTGCCCAGAGAGGCTCTGTCCCGGGAGGTGTTCAAGACCAGGTCGGATGGGACCCTGGGCAACCTGGTCTAGTACCAAATCTGGAGGTTGGTGGCCCTGCCTGTGGCAAGGGGGTTGAAACTTGATGATCCTTGAGGTCCCTTCCAACCCAAGCCATTCTGTGATTCATTCTATGAAATGGTGACTGCTCCCACCACGTGTCCAACATCTTCCTATTGCATACCTGTAGCACTGACTGTAAAACGAGACTTAGGAGAGGCTGTAGCTCCGTGTCGTATGCTAGCCTAAGCACATATTTGTGGATAATGTAAACTTGTGTGCTGGAGTAATAACTGATCATTGAGGAACAAGACACCTCCTGTTCTGCTTCTGGGGAGTTCTGCAGATTTCTTGCAAAATTGACAGCAATCTTAATGGGTAGGGTTTTGCTGAGACAAAAAAAAATTGAGTCACGTATGGTAGACTCGAAGAGAGAATGGAAGATTGAATTGAACAGCACTTCTCTCATCAGATGACTCTTTTTCTTAAAGTAGAAAAAGGTTTTCAAAGAGATATGGTTCTGTTGGGATTTTTAATTTGCTTAGAATGTTATGTCAGAATAAAACAAAATCTTCCTTCTATTTGGTTTAAGGGTCGTGTTGTGGAAAATATATCGAAAAGGTGCGGTGGGTTCCTGAGACAACTTAGTCTGAGAGGATGTCACGTTGTTGGAGACTCCTCTTTAAAGTAAGTAATGTCCTAGGCTAAGACATGCTTTTGTTCCAGGTATTAGGGAATAACTAATTATTGTTAGATTTGTTTGGATTTTAAGTACCATCTAAGGATCAAAATGGGATACTTAAGTACTAAGTACCTTGGCAGTGACTAAATGAGCCATCAGTTTGAGAACAAAATGTAGCTACTTTATTTCCCCTAGAAATGAATTAAGAAAGTTGTATTTTTCTTTTATTTTCTCTCAATTTTCAAGCATTTTAAATGTTTTCAGGTTTGTACTTTAGCATCCTACAGATAGAATTTCATCAGGATTAGCAGCCAGATTATAATTCATCTTTTTGTTTAGACAAGAGGTGACCGTAGCAATGGGAGAAAAACTAAAGACTGGTGCAGCTGAGTGCCTGCAGAATTGGGAAGGATGTGGAATTCTCTTCTTACTGCAGTGTAAGAACAAACAGGCAACAGGAACGTCTCAAGGAAGCTGGCCCTTCTTTATTCAGTATATAAATTGAACTGTGCAGCTTGTTCTTGCAAGATAGTTTGAATCCCTGTAAGCTCTTTCTAGATGCGAACTGATGAACCAGATTCCTCTGTGGATGTTCCTTTGCTTATTTAACCCACAGATCTTACCTCCAGCTGAAGGGCCCCTCTGTGATAAGTACTTCAGGACTCAGAGTATTGAGAGGCAGGCTCAGGATACGCCTTCTTGCAGCTGTTGCTCTTTTCTCACTGTCACAGCAGCCTGGGCTAGGCGATGTTCAGTCTGACTTAGTGTGGCTGCTCTTTCATGGAAGAGAAAAGCATACAAATTTTTGTTAAACAACAGCATTATGTTAGTGCCTCATGACCTTTAGCTCTTTCTAAAATTTACGAACAAGTCTAATTCAATGAATTTGCTTCCAGTGCAAATTGATGAGCATTTCTTGTGCATAATCTGAGTAAAAGAGCATTTCTCCCTGTAGGGTTTTTAAGGCTTTTTTCTTTCTTAAAAACAAACAAAAAGAAAACCCACTACCACAAAAACCATGTGAAGTATCGGTGAAGTAATGGAGATAGGAAATGCTGAGAATTAGAATGGAACTCTGATTAGCTTTGGGCCAGAGATTTGGTTAAAACAAACAAACAAACAAAAAACCCTGGGAATGTTATATTAACCTGTTCTAAACAATTTTTTGTCTGTTTTCTCAGTCTTCATAGATTGGTCGTACATGTTGCTAAAGGAGCCCTTTTGAAGATTTAAAATCTGATCCAGTTTTAAAAGTATAGTAGTAGTATCAGATCCATGGAATTAATTCTTCACATCCATTTTGCTAATACAAGAAAAATATACTCCTGACACAGTGGTGGTCCTCTGTGTCCAGCAACTAGTTAAGCAATGGATTGTTTTAGTAACACGGGCAGGCATCCTGACTTCAGACCCGAGGGTTTACTCAGAGGTTTCCTTCCCCCTGTACGCAGGCCGGGCCCAGCAGTCCCCACAGGCCATCTTCCAAACTTCTCCCTGGGGTGTTGCTACCTTCAAGCAGTCTTGTCTCCTCAGGGGAAAATGTGTGTTACCGTTTCTTTCCCAGATGACTGGCAACTGCTGTGACAAAAGAGGTAGCCCCAGCCGCCGTTAACTTCCTGCAGTGTTCCTGCAAGTTCCCAGAGCATCCATGCAGCTGGCCTCGTGTCCTCAGTAGGGGAAGGTGGTGGAAATGGAGGAGATGGGGAAGGCACGTTTGGAGAGGGGCTCAAACTAAGGCAGTAGACAGTAAGCAGGAGATTCTGCTCTTCATCCACCTTCCCCCTTAACTTTCATATTCAGTTTAGGCTTATGAGTATACTACTCAGAACACTAAGGCTAGGGGACTGCAGTGAATAGAACCAGTAAATGCGTGTGGATTCAGATACTAGTGGTGTGTGAGAAGAGGGCTGGAGTTGTGATGTTTTTGAATGGCAGTATATTTAGTAAAGAGGTATTTAGAGCAAGTGTGTGTGGCAGTTCAGTATGTAGCCCATGTGCATCGCTGGGTTGGTGGGGCTAGCTGTGCAAACAGGAGATAGGGCAGGGTTAATGGAGACCGGCTGTTGGCACTGTACACAAGTGCATCTGTAATGACTGGTGCAGGTGGCTGTGTCTGAGACACTTCAGGAAAAACAGTGATTCACCCCTGAAATATAAGCAGGTGATACTGAAATTACCGACCACTGAATGATAAACACATGAGCTTTAAGAGGTTCAAAACATTAAGATGAGAAAAGTGGCTTTAATTGTCAGAGACTTGCTCTGAAAGCAACTGTACCTATCAGGATCCTTTCAGTATTTCTGGGAGTTACACTAATTATCCATTTTTTCCTTCTACATCCATGTTTGGTTTAAAAACAGGCAGATATCGAAGTAGGTGTTGGCTATGGAGGTACTGAATGTTTGTGGCATCTGTGTACGGACACGCCCCTGCTTGAATCTCACAGGCTGTTCCTACAAGTTATTACAGAGCGTAGCGTCTTTTCAAGCGATGGGAAGAGTGTCTAGATTGCAAATCTCACTCCAGTACGTGAATTTTGGAATAGCTGTTTTGAGAATTCAGGTGGAAGCTATCACCAGTGTAACTGCTGCTGATTTTGTTTTCTTTTTCCATTGTTTTCAATCCACACTGGAGAGCCGGGAAGTTGTTACCAGCTGAGTGTTTAGTCGGATCTGTTAACCACGGCAGGCCTCCAGACAAAAATGTTGTTGTGTTTCCTCCACCCCTGCCAATAAAATCCATGCCGCTGGAGGAAACGCGGGCATAAAAACAGTGTTCTGAAATGCAGCGCAGCTGTAAACATTACTCTGCGGAGATGAAAAGAAAGTTGATGCTTTTTTTTTCTGGGTAATTAGTATAATGATATATACAGGCTTTTAGTGGTGTAATAGCTGTAATCATCTTTAGCGTACGTACCCAGTAGCGCACACAGATGCATTTTAATTTTTAAAGTCATAAATAACCGATTTAGAACCCACGGGGCTTTCCCTTAGTAGTCCAAGTCGATTAGGTCCCAGTTCTGTGTTGTGCAGGGCACGTTCTTTTCGTTTGATGTGGGAGTGAGCTCCTTAATAAAGCCTACAGAAGCTTCAGTGCTGAAATGTGTGGAAAAACACATTTTCATACACCAGCTTGACTACACTTAGTATTTAACTGATGTGCCATTTCAACCTTTGTGTTCGTTCCCTTAATGATTTTAGTTAAGGCACTGGAAACAAGTCCGTTCTGTTTAATGGTGGAAATGAACACCTTTCTCAAGTGGTATTTGGGGGAGGAACGACCCTTAGTTTCAGGAGTTACCCAAGACAGAAACTTGCAATAGCAAAATGAAAAAGCGATCGCTGGAACAGATGTTTTACTCTGTGGCTTGAAATGAAGCTTTTTGACCGAGACGGAAAGAGTTAGGGGACAGGGCGCACTCTAGTGACTGGATTGTAACTTACGACGTTATAGTAATTCTCCAGCTTTTTGTTGCTGTTTTAGGACTTTTGCACAGAACTGTAGAAACATCGAACACTTAAATCTAAACGGGTGTACAAAAATCACTGACAGGTAAGTCAAAGGTTTTTTTTGTTTGACGGTGCTGTTTGGAAGAAGAAGTAGCTGAAGGTATTTTTAGTGTGTCTGCTGTTTTGCAGCACGTGTTACAGTCTTAGCAGATTCTGTTCCAAGCTGAAACATCTGGATCTGACATCTTGTGTAGCCATCACAAACAGCTCTTTGAAAGGTTTAAGGTAAGAAGATGCAGTGTTTTGTGCTGAAGAAAGGAATTTAAATAACTGTTCTGCGTATAATAAAGTTTTAAGAAAAAACCACAGTGTTGAACCTTAATACTGTGCATCAGCACTGGCTGTATCTTGTATCTAGCACTTCTTGGGTGTGGACAATGATGTTTGTGTGTGGTCTTTTCTCATGACTTTTCTGTGGAGGCCTGGCACGGTCCACTGGCTATCATTAATTTCTAACAGTGTGTTTAATTTGGGTTTCCCACTGTTATGACTATTTGAAGGCTGGATTTAACTTTATGTATTTTTTTAATTCTCCCAGTGAGGGTTGCAGAAATCTGGAACATTTGAATCTTTCCTGGTGTGATCAGATTACGAAGGATGGTATTGAAGCACTGGTGAAAGGGTGTAGTGGACTAAAAGCTCTATTTCTTAGAGGTTGCACACAGGTACATAACTGCTTGGGTGATCCTTTAGGAATAAAATTTTTCTTTTGGCTTTTTGAAATCTCCATGAATTTAAAAAGTATATTGTTTTTGTTGTAGTCTTTTGTTCGGTATTACAGGATGTATACGTTCCTTTGGTTTGCTAATACTTTCTTGTTTCTTTTCCTGTGTCCAATTTAATTGCTAATACAGTTAGAAGATGAAGCATTGAAACACATTCAAAATCACTGTCATGAGCTTGCAATCCTGAATTTGCAGTCCTGCACAGTAAGTATTTGGTACTTCAAAAGATACGTTCTCTAGGAATCTCAGACCATTTCCAAATGCTAATGAATGAGTTGCTACATACTTAAATAATTCAGATAGTACGTCTCTGCAGTTCAGATAATTTTGTGTGTAATAATGTCTCGCAGAATGCGCTGGCAGTTCCACAGCTAAGTGTGGATTTACAGAGGGGTTTTTTTCATCATTCTGTCTTTCGACTGGAGCAAGCTCCAGAGTAAGAATTAACTGCATTCATTCAACTCTCATGAATTGTGTATGTACTAAAACATGCAGTTTCACAGATGTAGTTCTTGTTCTCTCATCTGTTAAGGTCACACATTTTTATCTGTTCGTAATGTTAAGGTTTCTAATTGAGCAGAAGCCATATTGTGGGCTACATAACGGAGAATATAATCTATTGGTATCATAAGTGAGAATGATTCAGAACCATCTGAGTAGCAGAAGGGTATGCTCTTTCAACAGTAATGGAAGAAGGCATTCATTTGTAATGAAATAACTGGGAATCGTTCATGTTTATTTAATTGTACTTAGAATATATGCAGTTTAGGTTTGCTGTTTTACATTTGCTCTTTTTTATTTCTGATTTAACTTTTTAGGGGTGAAATAGATCTTGCAGGCTTGAAATGTAGTTAAATCATTGTTCTGTAAATAATCTTTAGAAAAGTTTGAAAAAGTTTGAATTTTAGGTTTTTTGTCATGCACCTTCAAATAATTAAAATGTTAGATTTTTTTTTCCTTTTGGAAAATTGTTTACAGTTTTATTGCTAGAACGTGTCATAAAATCTGCTTGAGCTCAAACACTGAAGTCTGTTTCCTCAGTTGATGCTTCATAGGACTATTTTTTGTTCAGTATGGTTTGTTGTCACGTAGATGACAGAATCATAGGGGTTGGAAAGGACCTCTGGAGGTCATCCAGTCCAACCCCCTGCTAAAGCAGGTTCCCTACAGTAGGTTACACATGAAAGTGTTAGGTAGGTTTTGAATGTCACCAGAGAAGGAGACTTCACAACCTCTGTGGGCAGCCTGTTCCAGTGCTGTCACCCTCACAGTAAAGAAGTTTTTCTTCATGTTCATATGGAACTTCCTGTGTTCCAGTTTGTGTCCTGTTGCTGGACACCACTGAAAGGAGTCTGGCCTCTCTTGACACCCACCGTTTAGGTATTTATGAGCATTGATAAGATGACCTCGCAGCTTTCTCTTCTCTAGGCTTACCAGCCCCAGGTCTCTCAGCCTTTCCTCAAAAGGGAGATGCTGCAGGCCCATCATCATTTTTGCAGCCCTCCACTGGACTCCCTCTACGAGTTCCCTGACTTTTTTGAACTGAGGAGCCCAGACCAGGACAAATACTCCAGATGTGGCCTCACTAAGGCAGAGGGAGAGGATCACTTCCCTTGACACACTGTCTTTAATGCATCCCAGGATACCATTGGTCTTCTTGACCACAGGAGCACACTGCTGGCTCATGGCCAACCTGTTGCCCACCAGAACACCCAGGTCCTTCTCTGCAGAGCTTCTCTCCAGCAGGTCAGCCCCTAACCTGTACTGATGCATGTGGTTGTTCCTCCCCAGGTGAGGATCCTAAGTTTTAAAAATATATATAAATAAACAAGCCTCAAAAATCTTAAGTGAAAATTTTTCCCCTTGAATTTTTGAGATGATAGTATGTATGCGTATTTGGGTGTGCTTTGAAACTGGTTTCAGCAAGAATATCCTGCTTGCTGGGCTTAGAAGTATGCTTCCAGAAGCAGCCAAGCTCTTTGTGATCAAAAGGCCACCACTGATTTTTATGTAGTAGATCTCCCTGTATTTCATATGATCCACACTTTAATTCTAGTGGCTCTGTTTTATGGACCTCTTAAAATGACAGGCAACTTCCAGTAGCCCTGAAATGAACTGACACTACCTCTGGAAACTACACATCTGAAAGGTCCCATTTTTGGACTGTAGAAGCTGGGGAATTGCAGGCATTTCTGGCCACTTTTCTTTCTTGAGAGGGATTGAAATCACAATTTCAGAATAAGAATATTTCTGTACATGACTTGAAGGTTTTGCTCCATCTCCAGCAGCAGCATAAGGTTCTGCGTAGTCCCTGCCTATGAAGTAGTTCATTTACTCAGTAATTCATGAATGTATCTCAGAGGGATCAAAAAATGTCATGTTCTGGGAGAGTCAAAGCCAGATAATAGATGATTTATATCGGACTCTTATAATAGTATTAATTAAAACTTATCTTTTTAGCTGATGCAAATCCTTCTGGATCCACAATGAGAAGAAATCTAGTTTTCTGTCTGGAATAATCTTTATTTGAGAGAAAAGTTTGCAAATTTAAACTGCTAATATTGAAATGTTTGGGGAAGGACCATAAGGTGATATCCTTTTGTGCTCAACTCCAGTTTCTCATCCTGTTTCCATCTTTGAAAGGTGATGTTTGTGGTAATGGTTAGAGCAAATACGCTATAGTAGCGTTTGTTAGCATACCTACTGTGTACTTTTAATTTGAAGTGTGGTAGAAGGCCTTGTTACCATTGCAAGAGTAATGTTAGTCCAGGAAATAAGACTTGCCTCGCCATGAAGGATTAGCTGTTCAGCAGAAAAATTAAGTTCTTGGAGTAGGAGTGAGAGGAGGAAAGAACACTTTTTCCAGAACAGAGGACCTGTAAACAAACAAATATTTGCACACACATCCAATCATCTAGTTCCTGTTGCTGTTTTATGCACAGCTGCACTGGGACTGCTTGCAGTGCCTGTTTCAGAGAGATTTTTTCTTCATCTTCTAGCTGGAGAAAGACTTCTTTTTTCAGTCTGTCCACTACAGAGCAGTTGTGAGAAATGAAAAACCCCGTTCTTTGAGTCTGAGTGTAGGTGAAGGATTTTTACTGTGTGAAATAGTGCAGTTGGTTCTCCTGCTGTTGGGCAGGAGTAAGATACTTCACACAGTGACAACCGCGTTTAAGAAAAAGCATTATGTGAAAACTATAAAGCAAATGCAAATTAGAAATGAGAAGAAACAAGTCTCCCTCTGTTCTTCAGGTGGCATTTGAGGAGTATTCTGTATTTGGAAACAGGCAGAGAGAAGAAAGAACTGCCTGTGTTTATTTTCAACGTTACCAATAACCATGTTATCATGATGGCATTTTTTTGGTTGAAAATCCACAGGTTGTCCATGGTTATATACAGCGTGACCAAAAGTTCAGAAATATGACTTGATTTTTGTTTTTGTCAGACAACTTAGTAACAGAGTAATTTCAACTTTTTCTGTGTTGCAGCAAATTTCAGATGAAGGTATTGTAAAAATCTGTAGAGGATGCCATAGACTTCAGTCACTGTGTGTTTCGGGCTGTTGCAACCTTACAGATGCTTCTCTCACAGCACTTGGTCTAAACTGCCCAAGGCTGAAGTGAGTATCTCATGAGCATGTTGTGTGTATGTCGTGTTGTTACTGCCCTGATCTAAGAGTTTCACTTCTTTAGATAGAAGCTGATATCCATGAGTTGGGTTTAGCTGTGCATTACCTTTACAATGAAAACATTAAGTTAGAGGTATCAGCTGAATCTAAACTAGAAGGCTGGTCCTCATTGTAGCTATGGAACAAACGCAGTCCATTGTATATAGGAAGAAGAAGAATTCATGTATGACAAATAAAACATGTTGATCCTGTAAGTTCAGTTCTTTGCTTCTAGCTGAATATTATGAACCAGGTGGAAAAAAAGATGAAGCCTGTTACTTTTTTTTGTAAGGTGAAAGTGTCTGTAGTTGTGTATCTTGTGGTATTTGTGGTTCTATGCAATTATTTATATTGCAAAAAAACAGGTAAATTATACCTGAATATTATATGTAGAGATTTTGTTAGAAGCGCATTCTTATTATGCTGGGTAGTGCATCCTGACAGTCTTGGACTCTGACATGGAGCACACTAATGTCTGCAAGCACTGCGGTCTCTGGTGTTTGTGGGATGCGTTTTGGGTAACAAGGGATAAGGAGCTGGTTGGAATTTCTCTTTCTGGAGCTGGTTCTTCTCCAGCCACTTTCTTAATGCCTGTTATAGCAAGTGTAAGAATCCAGTGTACTTTGAGAGCAGCGAGTTACAGTGTGGGGTTAAGGTGCTGGTTTTGTCTCCATCTTTGCACGTTCCTGGTGTTGGATCTTGCAGTGGGATGGCAGAAGGCAGTGTGCAGTGTGCCGATGTGCAGAGCTCCTGTCGCTGATTGACTGAAAAAAAGAGCTTTTGTTACTGCAGAAAACCTTTTCTTAAGACCTTCAGTTCAAGAGTGATGATCTCCCTCACGTTACCATTCATAATTACAAGAGCTTCTCTTTGGGGCTAAGTAATCTTTTGGCACACTCAACTGTGTTCCATAGAAAGCCGTGCTGTTATTAAGTCGTTTTGATTTCTCCAGTTCTCTCAATTCCCAGCTCCCATGGGAAATGAAAGTCTGAAGCACTATCAATTGCGCAGGTCTTTCCAGGGGAAGTGGAGCAAAAACTGTTTTTCTCTAGCAGGATCTTTAACATCATCTTAACAGGAAATAGTCGGTCCTGTCGGGAAGCCTGCCTTTGTTAGGGAAGCTGTGTGTCCTCGGCTGTGCCGCGAGGGGGAGGGCGGTCGCCGTGAAGAGGAACAGCAGAAAGAACATTCCACTCTTTGCAGTGAGACTGCAGAGCAGTGCGTGATGGAAGGGCAGGTGGTACAGATGGTTTTACAAACTAGGTTGAAAGGGGAAGAGAGGTAATTGCAGGCTTGTCCATACCTTCTCAATATTTGCAAAAGCTAACTGTTATGCCTGTTGGACGTGCTGGTCCTGTTAGGAAACTGTTGAGTATTTTCTTTGTTTTCCCACTCTTTCTTCAGTGTAGGGTTTTGGATGTACTTTTTTCTTGGTTAGCAGGACATCCTGGCTGTGTTCTGCAGCTGTTACTGCTCAGAAATGGCACACTGTGAGGGCTCTCTAAGAGAGCACTGATGTTTAGGAATGGAGGATCTGCTCTGGGACATCATTTTGCTTCATCAGCTCCTGTGCCAGGTACTCTGTCACAAATCAATGGATGAGAAATAAAGACCAGATGTGTTTGGAGAAAAAGTCCCTGGGACCCTGTGTAATTAAGTGCAATCACAAAAACGAAGCAAAAATTAGAACTTCCCTCATTCTTGTGCTGAGCAGTGCCTTCTGAGCTGCTTTTCATACTGGGACCTGACTGATGCGGCATGCCTGTATGCAGCTCATTCTTCCCATTCTGCTCTTCTGGCTGCGTGCATACCCTGTTTCAGGAAGAGCCTGCCAGTCTTCTTCTGGTTTCTTATCCCCCGCTTCCATAATATTCAGAACTTTTCAACCAGATGTGCTCCAAGTAGATCTTCACTGCTCTGCACGCTGTAGATGCCATTATTTTCACCCTTTAATGTCAGAAGTGTAATGTCAAGAAGCGACTTAATATGGAAAGGAGTAAGGAGGGTAACAAATGTGACCTGAACCTTTGTCTGTTTCGTGGTGGTGGGTTTGTTGGTTTTCTTTGTTTGCTTTTTCCTTTTGTTTTCCTTGGTCCTAAATGGCATCCTAGGTGATCTTCAGATGAGCTGAGAGTTATTTTCTTTAAAGTGGTGGTGGTGTAGTTTCTTGTTTTTGCTTTGAGCCTTGAGAGTGTAAGCTCTTCGTTCTCCGGTAGGTTGCTGCACAGTGCTTTGCACAGAAGCTCTGATAGTGAAGTGGTTTCTCAGTTCTGTGCCTTCCCAGCATCCTGTGTTGAAATGACACAATTTAGACATGGTCTTTATCTGTGTTTTCTTAACTTGGGATATGTTCTCCCTCACTGTTCTTCAGATAACTCTTGAGAAAGCTAAAGAGGTTAAAATGCCTGTAATTATGTACACTTTTTTGTTCACTAAATGTTGAGAAGATTTGAGGCTTGCACTTGATCCTGTTCTATGACTGTTAGAATCTTCTGATAAGCTGGATCCAAAGTCTGCCCAGTGCTTTTTAATTGCCAATCAGTGTGGAAAAAATAGGCACGTTGATTTGCTATTAAGAGCTTTCGTGTTGCATACAACAGCGTTGTATCTCAAATACACTTGCTTTCCCCTCTATTAATGTTGTGCTTTACCATTTCCAACTTTTTCAGGATTTTGGAAGCTGCAAGATGTTCACAGCTCACAGATGCTGGTTTTACCCTTTTAGCACGGGTAAGGGTCACTTCAGAAAGTTAGAGCTCACCTTGTTTTCATTGCTGCTCAGCAACTGTGAGCTGATGTTGTCCTGCTGAGAAGGAATATGAGAAGGAGGAAAATCAATTAGAAAGAGTCCGGTGGAGAGGAGGGGATGGGACTAAAACTTTTTTTATTTCTGGACTGCACTTAAAGCTGCAGCTAGATCCATTTTGCTAATATATTCTTGCTTGTTTTTTCTGTTTTTTTTTTTAATATGTTTAAATGGGATTTATTTTGCTTAGCATAACCGTCTAAAACTGTTACACGTTCCAGCCAGATTTCCCATATAAGGATGACAAATACCCTTGTCGTATCTGTGTCCAAAAATGTCATCATATAGTAGGTTATTGTGAGCATACCTCGAAGCTTCAAAAGTGCTTTTAGCCATATACTGCAAACTATGACAGCCTCGGGCTTTCAGTAGTCACTTCAAGCCTGCTTCTGAGAGCTGCCATGAAGTGGTACCCTCCTGTGCCTGCTGGTCACAAGGCCTGGGGGCTGGTCTGAGCAGCATGGCACTGCGTGTTCCGCTGCGAGGTCACAAGGTGACATCATTTGCTTGAAATTAGTCATGCTCAGAGATCAGAAGCACTTCTGAAAGTTTGCTGGGGATCGCTAAGAATATTGGGAAAATTGCTTGAATTATCACTTAAGAAAAAAGGAGTAATCCATGTGAAATGCAGCTTTCTCCCAGCCTTAAATAGCCTTTGTTTTAGTATTTTCAGCATTCAGTAGCAAAACAAATTGTTTTTAAGGCTCCATTCTAAAACTTTGTGGTGAAGAGAGACATTTTGGAAGCGGTAGTGTCTTTTGGATTAGTTTGATGCAGATTAATGTACGTGGAAGTTGAATTCATCTGTGTGCAGATGAGGTAACTTGAATCCAAAGGCTGTAAATGCCACAGGTGTGAATCCCCCCAAGAGGGGAATGCTGGAAGCAGGAGTGGCTGAGTACTGATGACACAAATCAGTGTCATCACACCAAGGGCAAGGAGGATGAACATCAGTGAGTAAGAGAAAAGGCTGAAAATGTGAAGGTTTTGAGGGGGAGGTGTTGTATTGCTTGTGGGTTTTCTATTAATTTTTGTTCTTTGGTGGCCAGGTAACTGAAGGGATTTCACTCAGTTTCTTCTTGAAGGCTGTGCACTGGCCTCATGCATTATCTTATGTCTGTGTGTTGTTTCATTTCATCTCAACTGTTTTCTGTTTATTTTAGAATTGCCACGAGCTGGAGAAGATGGACTTGGAAGAATGTGTTTTGGTGAGATTTAATTTAAAAAAGAATATATTGAACATGCAGTGTGAGGATGTAGTACCAATAAGAGCACAGAGTCACAGAATTGCAGAGGTTGGAAGGGACCTCTGGGAATCCTGGAGTCCAGTTCACACAGAGCAGCATCCAGGCGGGTTCTGCATGTCTCCAGAGGAGGAGGCTCCACAGCCTTCGTGGTCAGCATGTTCCAGAAACATCAGCACTTGGAGTTAAATTTGCTTCGGTGGTTTGGTTTTTTTTTTGGTTGGGGGTGTAAGTGCTGTGGTATTGAGAGTAAATAGGAGTAATTATGTGGAAATTCTGTACAAGAAAATACACTGTGAGTAACAGCAGATTGGATATTTTCCAGAGAAGCGTGTGGTGGAGAAAAACCAGCTTTAATCTGTTCAAGGAAGGGATATTGTACTTGATCTTTGCCCCCACGTGCACGCACCTTGCCACTGTCTCCAGCTTACTGGTGTTTGTTGCTGTTTTTTTTACTTCTAGATAACTGACAGCACCTTGATACAACTTTCTATACACTGTCCTAAACTACAAGCATTGGTAAGTGCAACGTTTTGTTTGTGAGCTGCAACACCTAACTCCAGACTTGTACTCATACGCGACTCTTACAGCATCCCTGTGGTTCTGTGACATAAAGAACAGATTGTCCACTCTCTTAATCCACAAAAATTTCCTAGAGTAGTATGATACTGTCCAAAAAAATGGAAATTTCAGAAGTACTCCATAGGAAGCAGATTAGTACCAAGTATTTAAATTCATTGATAAAAAATTATCAAATTAGTGAGTAATAACCATAAAGGTTATATTTTTTTTTACATCCTTCATGTGGGATTCCTTAATTGAAATGAAACTTTTTATGGGCAGTTTACAGTACTCAGATCCTTTATAGTTATTCTTGTGGTTTCCTTAGGGTGCAGACACTTGAAGTTGTAGACTGAAGCAAGTCAAATACTGACTAAACAACAACAACAAAATTAATTAGTAAATGAAGATAAATCCAAATCCTCTTCTGCCATCAGTTTTGCGTGCATGCAGCTTTCCCCAAGGACTAAGTTTATGTAGTAAATTACAGAAGGTTTTTTTTGACTTTCCCAAAGAAATCAGGGAGGATCGGGATGCTTTTGTGGGCGCTTTGCTTACAGTATTTCAGAGAAGCGTTTCTTAGGGACTGGTTGGTTTGATCTTTCTGAACATGAGAACAGTTTCAGGTGATGGGAGCTTGGCTGCTCTCTAGCCAAGGTACCCCGTAATTACTGGATTGCCTTAGAGTAGGGGCTCCTCTGTTTAGGGCCAGTTGCCTGTTAAGTGTCTGTCTGTTACATGCTACTTGGAATGTACCTGTGAGAACGCGTCTCTTTACAATCTGCTCTTAGATGGGATTAAAGGAAAGCTTGCTGCTTCGTTAAGTGAATTGTCTTATGATTGGCTTTCCCAGCTCAGTGTTGCTAGGGCATCAACGTGGGGAGAGATGGCTTTTAAAAGAGAGCCTTCTTCAGTATTTGTTGTTGATTTTTATTTTTGCTTGCTAATTGTCCCACCTCGTTTCTGTTCCGTAGTTCTTAACATTAAGCCAAACCAGAGTTGACAGGAGCACAGTCATTTACATGATCTGTGCTTCTGTGATGGATACGTTTTTGTGTTGTAGTCCCAGCTGCCACCAGTACTTGCAAGAGATCTTTTGCACCAGTTCTGCCAGCGCTTCACCAGAGAGACTGTAAAAATGAATAATTTTCAAGTATTTTTCTTAACCTGCTGCTGTTTGCTAGCACCGATGAGCACCTTCCTGTGTGTGTTAGCCCACAGGCAGGGATGCGTGGCAGTGGTAAAATAACATCTGTATAGGGGAGCCAGAGAAACTTACTTTTTCACTGATGTGCGTGTCCTGTGTGTAGCAAGGGTGTGTGCTCAGACCTGGGAATGAGCAGTGTGACAGTCATGGGGAAAGAAAGAAGCAGACTAGCAGATGGCAGATAACCGGCATGAAATAATCTTGACACCTTAGGTTTGAAATCATGTATTATCCATGGTTCTGTAAGCTGTTGCGTGGCCATGGCCTAGCATGTGTTCAGGTGTGCTTGTAGTTTAAACAAGTATTTGGAAGTTCAAGAAGACAGCTTTGTTTCCTGGTGTTTGCAGCCTCAGTACAGTGGAAATAAGGGAAAGCGCTGTTACATTAGAACCAACTGCTACATCCTCACTAATGCACTTTAGTTACTGGACTTGAGAAGTAGTTTCCTGTGGATCTGTTCAGGTTTGTGCATTCAGATCAGTAGAGACTGTGAAATACCCATGGATAGACCCAGAGATGAGAAGACAGTTGAATTCTTCAGTTCTGTTTATCATACTGTTCCTTACTGTCACAGTATATCATGCCATATTTGATTTATACACAGTCTTTAATATGTGTTAATTTTTTAAAAAAATGGCTGTATCTCTTTATTCTAAAGTTTTCAAGCAAAAACCTTTGTAAATTCCTTGTTTCTAACTTTTTAACAGGTATATGAAGTCAGAAGAATGATATGTTTTGCATATTTGTTTTACAAAGTCCTCTGAACTCAGCTGTACGCCTTGTATTGTTCTTTCAGCACCAAATACAGTGTCTGAGGAAAGCTGAACTTTATAAGCTGCTTACTTCCTGGGATGGAAAAACTCACTCTTAATTAGCTGGTGGGCTGCTGCTGTGCCGACAGCTTCTGTCCTTCCTTGAAACAGCAGGGCCATTAGAAATGTTCTTTCTTTAACCCTGCGGTTGCTGACTGTTTCCAGACTGTGAGTCAGTTCAAATGCTCCAGGTCTCCTAAATGGAAGTGAACATAGGAGAGAACTTAAGTACTTAGAGTTAATAGACTCACAGAATGTAAACGTAAGATGAAATGCTGCTGATAGGGGCCAACTTAAACATTTTTGTCCCCTTTTGGAGACAGCACACAGTAGCTGTGGTGTTGTTCAGTCACTGCTGGCTGCTCACACTTGGCGAGTGAGTAAAATTGAATCAGCCAGAGGTGAGGGAAAGAGGACAGCTGCAGAGAGCCATCTCCCATCCTGCTTTCTGGTTACTGGCTCACCCTTCTCCTTTGTGGATCTATATAAATTTGGTCCTAGTGGCATATATGGAAACTGACTCTCTTACGGTAGCTGCGGAAGTCACCCCTCATGTGTTCTTGTATGTTCTTGATCATCCTTTAAAGTCTTCTGCTTGTGGCAGCCTGAATGTGCTCTTTGGACCTCTTGGTGACCGGGGTGTGCAGCAATAGATTGCCACATTGAGCAGGAGCTGAGGGTGTTGAGGAGTTGGCCAGTGCTGCACCTTTTTGGACTCCTAAGCTCAACTAGTTACACATTACGTACAGCCCTTCTGTTAACTAAGCTGATTCTTTTGTTACGTCTCTGGCTTTAAACTTTATATTCTTTGTAACTTTAGCCAGTGGAGTGAAAGACGTTGAAGATGATTGCTGGTGGTTGGAGGATCCACTCACTTAGCATTGTGTTGATATTGTTTACCTCTCCATTTTAGAGCTTATCTCACTGTGAATTGATCACCGATGATGGGATTCTCCATCTGAGCAACAGCACGTGCGGTCACGAGCGGCTGCAAGTCCTTGAGCTTGATAACTGTCTGCTCATCACTGACGTGACCCTGGAACACCTGGAGAACTGCCACAACCTGGAGAGAATTGAGCTGTACGACTGCCAGCAAGTCACAAGGGCTGGAATCAAAAGAATCCGAGTAGGTGTTGCGCGGGCCCGTTGTGGGGGGAGCACCCACACCACTGCTACTTCTTGTGCTTGTGGGAGGAGTCCTGGAGATGTCCCAGGAAAGGGAGGGCAGGGAAGCAGCATCTGAGCATCGTTCCGTTGGGTTCCCATCTGCTGGGATGCAGAACATAGCTCTTCTATGTGAGCAGCGCTAACTGCTTATAATTCAAGATGCTTTTGCTGTTGGAACTGTGAGTGTTTATACAGTGCATATAGAGAGTATATTCAGCCAGATGGAATGCAGGAATCACGTGTCAGGAGAAGACTGGGGAGTTAGTTAGATGATGCTTTTTAGCTAACCAAACTTAGTGAGAGCTAACTTTTGGCGTTGTGTTTACTTCTCTCCCAGTAAAACGCAGACTTCTCATCCACAGGCTCATCGACCTCATGTGAAAGTGCATGCTTACTTTGCTCCAGTAACTCCCCCTCCCTCGGTTGGAGGGAGCGGACAGCGCCTCTGCAGATGCTGTATTATTCTTTGACACCAAGTGCAACCACGCGGCGTTTTTTGTTTGGGTTTTTTTTTTTGTTGATGAAGAAAAGAACTGGTCCGCTAGTCAGTGGAAGGAGTTGGCTTCCTGACTGTTAGAATGGTGATGTTTGGTCATCCAGTTTTGTGACAAGAAGAGCCATTTTTTTTCCAGGTAAAAAGTCTTAGTGTAATGTTCAGATGTGGATTAAGTTGGTGGTGCTTTGGTTTGTGCTAGTGACTCCTTCCTTCTGTTGGCATGAGAACCGAAGTGCTGTGTACGACACGGGGGCGTCTCAGCATGATGGTGTTTGGTGAACATTCACTGATTTGGAAGTTAGTTTGCATCTGTAAGCACGATTCAGCGTGAGCTCTGATGTAAGGCGGGGCTCACGTCAGTCACGGGACGAAACTGAACCTGCTGTTCTGTAATATACGTGGCAGATTAAATATCGGGTTTAAGGACAAATCAGCTTTAGCAAACGTTGACCAAAAATGCAAGGTAGTCATGTGCTCTTACAGCAAAACAGCTTATACTTCTTCATGATCCAGCACTGCATTTAATGACATTAACAGGACATAATAGGTCATGTCAAAAGGTAAAGATTGTACCTCATGATAACTGTATAAATACTTGTCAAATTTTTGAACTTGGTTCAGTTGAACTACGAGTTAGGATAAAGCTTGCCCGTCACCAAAGCAGGTTTTATGCCCGATGCCATCAGCAGTTCCAAGGGGTTGGAAATCCACAGGGGTGGAGCTTGTGTACTCTACTGCAATGGGCTGCCACAGCCAGCCATGGTGCTTACTTACTGTAATGCCACTACTGTGTCCCCAGTCACCTCCTGGTTTGAAATGGAAGGACAGAGCAGCTCTAGGAAGAGGGACGCACTGTTCA
This sequence comes from Numida meleagris, assembly GCF_002078875.1. Taxonomy (NCBI): domain Eukaryota; kingdom Metazoa; phylum Chordata; class Aves; order Galliformes; family Numididae; genus Numida; species Numida meleagris. The sequence goes on from NC_034410.1 coordinate 44,694,472, forward strand.
TGCTTTTCTAAGGTGAGGAATGGAAGCTGGGTTGGGCAAATAGAGATGGGCAAATAGATCTGGGGGCAGGAACTGAACCAAACCAGTGGTTTTCAAATGTAGAAAGGCAAAATCTTCACATTTGGGGTTATTAAAGAAGCTGTCAACTTCTGAATAATAATAAAAATTGAAGTATTAACTCTTGAGGCCATGCTTTCATCCTTAGTTTTCCAGTGCTAGAGGATTAAATAGATAAACTTTTTTATATAAAGTAACCTAACTATCTGAGAGAAACTACTCAACAGCTCAGAAAGCTTTTCTGCCTGAGATTGATTGTGTGTGTTTATGTCTTAAGAGTTCGGGGCCTGCGTGTTTACTGAAACCTAACAAACAGAAATAGTGGCTTCCTTAAACAGCCATGGGAGCAGCTCCTTCTGGAGCGTTCTGGCATCTTCTCGTAAATTTAGAACTACTTCTTAAAAGTAATGTGAACATTAAGACTTCTACAGATACCAACAACAGCGTTACTTTCCTGCTTCACCCATTCACGGGTGCTGGGGATGGTAAATGAAGATCTGAACTTCAAGGATGAATAACATGATCGTGCAATACACGGATTTCTTTACTACTGCAGAATAAGCCAGTCAATCAATCAGGGTTCATTTTGCACAGTAGTAGAGGAGAGTTGTTACAATCAGACTTAGATTTCCATTAAGACACTGCTGTAATGGAGAGTTTCAAGCAGGTTTTATTCTCCACCGTACCAGGGAAGTCATGGGTACCCCTATGTCAAAATGTGTTGCCTTTTGTTGGCTCATTTTTTTTTTAAGAACGTAACGAACCTTGTAAGTATGTCCATGGCATTAAAGATGTACAAAAACAAATGGAACCTACTCCAGTATAGACCCTTAAATAAACAATCAGCTGATGTCAACTACTGCTTTCTTTGGAATTTTTTCCAAATTAAATTTTCTTTTAGAAGCGGGATCAATACGGAGCTGCTCTGCCTCAGTTATTTTCCTTTACCAACCACTGTCTGGAAGGGTAGGTGCTGCAGTCTATAAATCTTAACAGAATTATCTCTAACAACTCTTCAAAAAGAAGACATAAAAAGAAAAACATGTTTACAAAATTATTGAAAAACATTTATTATACTTAAATTGAAATGTGTACATCTTATTAAAAAACAAAAGCAATTTGCTGGTGCCATAATTTAATTCCAATTTCAAGTGAGCTGGACAAACTACTGTACAACTTTCAGTATTCTTTAAAATTAGATGATATTTGGATACTTTCCAATCAGTCTTTCGTAAAACATTTGGATTTGAATGTGGTTTGAGCTGAAGACCATTGTCAGTTCAAGAAAATACTAGGACCAAACAATACCCCAAGATGAACAACTTATAGGCGGAAATGTTTACGTAAGTACAGAAAATTTTACTTTCAGTGCAGAAAGAATAGGAAAGAAACTCTAGCTTCGCTGAATTTTAATTTTCAAAATGCTACAGGTTTAAAAAGCTTTTCTGCTAAGCACTTGAGCCAGGTATGAAAGAGGGAACGAAAAAACAAAGTTGCTTTTTTACATGCTGTAGTAGTTGTTGTTTACAATGAACACTGCAGCATAAAAAGCAAGAAGTATTGCCGAGCTTTAAGCCAGAGAACAAGGTGGAAACTTCCAAAGGCACAAAATGACGACAGATAAGAAACCGTCATTCAATACCTTCTGTAGTATTCCGTTCTGAGTACCTGAACAGCTGGAACAACGGTAACATAGGAGATGCCGTGCCACATCTTTACAAGAAATAGCCAAAGTGTTGTAAAAGCGCATCGCCTGCTGCAGAGTGAAGTGACGGTGCGGGCAGAGGGAGGAGGCACTGTACCAGCTTTACAGTATGGAGCTGAGGGCAGAGAAAAGTCAACAGAAAAGGTACTGCGCTCGTCCATAACAGTGACTCCAGCGAGGGTTTACCTGCTGCTCAGGAGGCTCCAAGGGCGCGCATTTAGTGTTCCTTAAGCCGTCTGCTTGGTGGTGCTGAAAGCGACAGCAGCCCCCGCTGCCTGTGGGTTAATTTCCATCAGGAGCGTAACTGCATTAAGTCAGAACGATCCACCTCACCGTGAGTATGTTTAAACCCCACACTTCACAAGCAAAGAGTTAAACTGCAGCGCTGCTCTGCACAGAACCTAGGAAACTAAAAATAAAGGATGCATAGGCAATTCTTTTCCATTAAGTTTGTTAAAGCAAAACACAATTACTTGGTACCCCATAGGATTTGTATTAATCCCTCCAATAAGGTACAATTAATAATGCAGTTTGCTGCATGCATATATTGCATCTGTCTAGGACTTCTTCAAAGCCCTATTCTGGCATTTACACTTCTTACATACACTCTTATACACAATTTACACAGAAGCTGTTGCGACAGCTTTACTCTCCGAGACCCGACGACCTGATCACTATCAGCTTAACTACTCATCTCCACACAGATTAATATGTGCTCTGCTAACATCAAAAAATAAAACCAGCGTAAGGTACAAGCAAGTCACAGACAAACTGGCACAGAAAGGTAAATGCCCTCAAATAAGTTTACATTCATCTCCAACTGGATACAGGTAATAGAGAAGCAACAGTGTTTCACCTCTAGAAACTGCATCTACTGGCCTTAATTTGCCTTATTTCAGTGAAGGGCAAGCACCTGTGCTTACGTTGTCTTCCGTGCCTGTACGTAAGCTGTCATGGCATTATACCTCTCATGAGGACACTTACTTAGCTATGGCAGTGACAAGAAAGTTCACCTATCAAACAGCTCATTAGAAAGGTCATTTTGTGTTTTCAATATGAAACATCTTATACGGTGAAGCTAGATCCTAAGTTTTCGGATGTCGGCAGGACTTCATTCTGCATTGGGATATCAGTCTAGCAGTCGTGTGACGTCACTTCAGGATTATATGGAAGCCTTCACCATTCTCAGCTGAAACAGAAAGCAGCGTCAGTCTTCCATAAACAGAACCACACCTGGATAGCAATGCACCAAAACATCACGGAACAGACCCAGGTTTCACACGCAGAAGTAGTTCATTACTACTCCAAACATTACACTTGAAACTCTGCTTTCAGCAGGACTTGGTGGTGCAATAAACATCCGTGTTCTTAACCATCACTACAGGATACCGTACCTTTTATTGTGGTGAATAAGAAACAACTTTCATCCTGAAAGTTTTGAACCATCTGAAAAAAAAAAAAAAAATATTTTTGAAACCTTCCCGTGTATGAGCAGGGCGGATAATAATTACATCAGATACTGAACACAGCCTTTTCTTTTTATCAGCTGCATCCTTCGGTTCGATTCAGCAGGTGTTCAGATGTGACAAGCACATACCAAATTAAATTTAAATGCCACTTGTCAATCACATGACAGCCAGGCAGGAGCCTCTTGCTGGTGGCTGTGCGGAGCAGGTGCCTGGGGAAAGCCGTGTTCAGCAGCACTTTGCAGTTTCTGTCTTTGGACACATTCAGAATAAATATAAAGCAAGTAATGAATGCAGCACATCACAACTGCATAGACCGGTGGTCTTTCTCTTCTTTTAGTCTGAGATTATTTGGATTGAAAATGCAAGGTTGCATTACCAAACAGACAGAATAGCAACAAAGAAGAAAGCATTTAAAAAAAAAAAAAAACAAAAAAACCCTTCCATTTTACTGAATTCCTAACGTTTTTTTCCAAGGAATAAAATTCCCATTACCTGATCACTAACAAGAATGTGGATACCAGTGGGACCCTGTCTGTAAACCTGGTTGATCTGATGCAAAGGAATATTAAATGCCAAAGCGAGCTTGCGCGTGACTTCTGAGGCTGCCATTTCTTCTAAGTAGATCGCATGATAAACTGCCAGGAAAAGAAAAAACATAAGTAAGCACCGCACTAACTGGAAACGGGACGCTAGATGAAAAAACCTGCCTTTGCTCCTATACCCGGCTCCTAGAGTAAGAGTGTTAGAAGCTAAAGACACCTTTCCTCTGCTCACCCCAGGCTCACTAACCAGCACAAGCTGCCGTGCCTTTTCTTTCAAGGTGACAGCAGCAGCACAGCTCTCTGCCCAGGGAGAGGCCTTTGCCTCTGCTGCTTGAAATACTGGTTTGTAATCTTTTTGGAAAAGAAAGGCCTTTTTCATCTGTCTGAATCAATGTTCTACGCATCAACAGATCAGAGCTGAGAAATGGGGGTGAAATACAACATAGCAAACAGTAAGACAAAGTGGCTACACATTGGTTTGATGCTGTATTTAAAGACAGTCTTCTATCTTTATTTAATAGTGCCAGAAGCCCTCTGCAGCTCCGTGCTTGGACGTTCTTCTTTCCCAAACCACAGACTGAAAATACCCAGAGCAAAGGACACATCTGACAGGCAGGACCCTATTTACAGATCCTCCTCCACCTCAGTTCTCGCATGCAACAAACACAGCTACCACTAAAGCAGCAGCCTCTAGAGATGTTAGGGATTGGGGTTGGTTGGTTGCGGGCAGGGATGTCTCTTCAAGAAGAAAACGGTGATTTCAAGTAGCTCCACTCTCTTAAGATTGACATGAGCTTACAATTAGACATTAAGTAAGTTCCCATCTGTGTTGAAACAAGAGCTACTTCCTAGGAAAACAACATTAAAGCCATAAGACAGTAACACGGTGGCTGTCTCTCGTTGTCCAAGCTCTACCAGTTTTAGTTCAGTTGCACAGAAAACAACAGCAAAATTTAACTAAAGATGGCTGTGAATTCAAGTCTTTAATTTGCAGCTAGCTTTCTACATGCATCTAGTTAGTATCTTGGCCATGCAACACAGCACAGCTAATTGGAAAGTCCTTTAATTATCTGCTTCTGATTACACCTTCCAACGGTTTTGCTGTACATCAAGAACAAACTTCATCTTTTCACTATTCTTCCCTCCCCCCATCTTGCTTTACACTTCCCAGACACAAAAATGGTGTGGTAAGGGAACCCCGTGCGCCATACCGTATATTGCACCATTGCTGCTATCACCGTTGCCTGCATCTTGTCTTTCCAGTTGTATGCTCCTTACTGGCTCCTGACAGACGTAGATCGTTAAACGGGGCCTCACAGACCTGCATGGCAAACAGACCACGTCACAGAAATGCTTCCCTGCCCTGGAAGGATGAGAAGTCCTTTCCCACAAGTGTTATGCTAACAGTACGCTTGAAATGCTTTCTTTCAGAGACAAAAAATACATGAATATAAGGACCTGATATCAGACCATCAGTTAGCGGCTTCTCAGATGCTACCATATCAGATTTAAACAAACTTCCCTTCAATTCTGACTTCACCATGGCACTGCTTGGTGGAATCCTGGAACGTAACCGAGCAGCAGCAGTTCCTATAAAGGTTTGCAGCAGTGAGTGCCCATTTCGGTCAGAATCAGGACAGATCAACCAAGACGCTGTCTGTCGGCAGCCAACCCTTGGAACATCCAAAAGCCTCAGGCTGTTCTCAGCTCACCTACACGTGCCGCTCTGTGTTGTGGCAGCAAACTCCCATGTGCAGGAGGCCGGCAGCGCGCAGCCCCACCGTTAGCAGCCCTACCGGTCACCTCCCAGCCCACCGGTGCCCGCACCTCAGCGGGGCTGCTCCCAGGGCACCACAGGAGCCTCTGAACTGACTGCAGCCCCTGGGGCAGCGCTCAGGGCCCATCCAGCTGCTGAGTTCCCACTCCCCGCATCTCCATGTTCTCAGGAGCAACAGAACAAAGTCCCCTCAGCCACGTGCTCCGTCTTTTACCTGGATTTCAGTGCATTATAGAGCCGAATTCCATCGGCTGGACCACAGATTTGTACCAGATCTTCTCTTGTCAGCTTTAATAAATCAGCACCTGGAGAAATACACGAAGATCTTACTAAGTTTATTCCTGCATGTTTATGATTTTTTAGAAGAAGCTGTATGTTCATTTAAACCGAGAATAACAAACTCAACCACTGTAAAGGTGGAATCCTGCAAACACGAACAAGTCAAGTTGTTCCTAAGGCACCAGCCAGCACTACAAAGCAATGAGCAGTTTTCAACAGGTTTTACACACTGGTGTACACATCTTAAAAGAACTACAAACTCTGCAAGACCCAATTTTAGTAGAGACAGATGACTGTTTTATATCCAGACAATGACTCCGATACACATGTGCGAGCGTATTTTAGACACATGCAAACACAGAGAGCAATGGGACGTGATAGTTTCTCACGTGCAGTAACCCTCACCAAATCATCCCAGGCTTTCCACTAACACATCACATCCTCTATGTCCTTCAGTTACTACACTGCATCCAGATACAGTAGATGCTGCTAAAGGCTGCCATAACTAAATCAGCATAGCCCAGTCCGTAAGTTGGCAGCCTGCAGAGTGAATCCAGGTCAGTGGGATAGTTCCATATGAGAGCAGGTGTTTTCTTTTTTAAAGTGATCCTGGGAGTAAGTGAGTTGCAAAACCAACGGCTTCCCAGAACATTTGCTTTAGAAGAGGAAGCTTTAATGAAGGATACGGAAGCTTTAATGAAGGATACTGATCAGTTCTAAACACAAAATGGAAGGGTATTTCTTAGAAGTGGCAGGGGTGTCAATGAGGAAAAAAGCAGTCTGAAAAATCAGTAACTGTAATTGATGAGTGGGAGGACAGAAAAGGATGGCCTTCACTTATGGAAACAATCCACAGATGATCTAGGAATGCACAGATAAAAGCCAGCAAGAATAATTCACCATCACTGCCCATAAATACTGCAATAAAAAAACATCTGAAGTAGTGTAACAAAAGCTACGCTGCATCTTTTGCTTCAAAGGAAATCTGTTAGACAGTATTAGGTTGCTGTGAACATATGAAGACTACCAGGAAAAAGAACAACTGGTTTAAAAGTTTTCCAAGGTTCCTCGTCATTGAAAATTAAACTGAGCACTTAATAAGCAAATTATACATAGTAAGTAAATAAGCTATGATAAAAATTGGTGGCACATTATTTTTACAGTGATTTTCCGCACAAAATTTGCTATTAACACAAAGGTAAATAAAAGATAAGTTATCAATACCTGAGAAATTTGAAAAAAGTCTTGTATAGGTAGAGAATCTATGCTTGAGCAACCACTGCTGCGTCTCCTGGATTGTGGCTGAAGGATGAAGCTGCTATAAGAAACAAGGCTGGACATGAACATTTGCATGTAGAAAAAAACCAAAACAACCCAGCAACAACAAAAAAGCACACCCCAAAATATTGAAGCCTCCCTCAGTTAAATGCTTTTCCTCAACTGTTGTTAATGCCAAGGCATAAATAAATCAAAGATATGTCTTTGTGCAATGCAGCCACGATCAGTACCAGGAAGCGAACACTCACATCTCCAGACCCTTGAGAGGTTCCATCTCCTTGATGATTTGGGGAGGAAGAATTGCTACAGAGGAGGAAAAAAGAAGTATTAACACAAATTAAACACTGCACAGACTGAAACTTGATAAACTTCTATCTGATAGAAAGATCGTGACTCCCTGATACACCATCATCTGCTTCCTAACCTCTGTATTCTTTATCAGCTGGGGAAGCAGCCTTGCCAGCAGTCATGGCAGGACACACGGATGTTTGTCTGTCTTAAAGGGAGACTGCAGAAGAGGCAGTAAAATATGAGGCTTACAAAAGCATGCAGACAATACCACTGTGAATTATTCCTCGATCACCCAAGTTTAATTGCAATAGCTTAACTAATGTCTCAGTGGGACATGTTTTTACTAAGACAATTGCTGTTAAAAAGCTTGTAAAGATCTTTTGTGTCTCGCAAATTATATGAATGGTGTGAGGGGAAGGGAGACTGTTCTCAATGAAAAAAGAAGCTAAATAGTTTCTATACACTGACAAGGACTATATTAGAATCATTACAAGATTAAGTATCTGCTATATGCCAAAGGACGAGAAGAAAAATTTCCAATATTCTTTAGCAAGGAACAGAAACGCTGAGGTAAAAAGAAATTACATTATAAACATGGGATGCAAGCGTAAGTCAGACTTTAAAATATATATATAGATCAAAACAAAACTCTCATTCCCCAATGGAATCAGAAAGCAGTAGCAAGCTCCCAGATTTACTCAGAAGGCACTTCTGAATACGCCTGATTTACAAATGCAATCTTTAATGAGGCTACAGAAAATAAAGTTACCTGTCTGGGACACTGTAGGTACTGTGTTGAGCAGAGGTAAAAGTTGGAGCAGGAGTAGGGCTATTGTTTACAAATGTCGTAGGAGTATCAGGCCACGGGGAGCACTGAAGGTAAAGAATTCAAACTAAGTTTCTCTTAACAATGTATTTTTTATTTTCATGCAGAATTCTTTTACTTAGACCCAAGGTGGGTTTTTTTTCCCCCCCCACACTGAATTTTGATCTGTAATTCCAAATCCATATTCCCTCCATCCCATACATGACATGCAGATACTCCCAGCCAAAGCCAGCATTGCCCTGTACTCTCTGGAAGACTGCTACTTACACCTTCACAGTTAACATAGCAAAGGCACCAGTGGTGGAACTGACAGAGGACCTGTACAGATTACTGATAAAACCAACCAACCCCAAGCCATCTGCACAAAGAAATTCCTTCATCCTTGCATGGACGGGCTGTTTAACTGCAGGTATAAAGCAGGTGTTCAGCAACAGTAAGGAAAAACTTGAAGCCAGATTTCACATTGCTGGTAAATAGCTGCCCTGGCAGCAATTAAATACAACTCGAGTTCTGTTAAATGAAAATTGTTATTAATCTATTCTAGGACTAAAAGTGGTGCTGTACGTACTGCCTTTCCTAAGCTGCTTGGTAAGCTGGAATCGTTACGCACAAATTTAAGCCATCACAAGTGTACAATGAGCCAGACAAGAGTACAAACAGCCAGAAAAGGCTTTGGCTACCATGATAAAAGCCTTTTGAAATTAGACTGACTTGTATTGTTTCCAGTACCACTGCAAATTCATCATTTTAAATGAAAATGATAACCAAACAGATCTGGTGTGTTCAGACAGCATTAGGACAACCAAGCTGCCCAAGACAAAGTAAGCTCAGACCGCTCCTGTTAGAACAACCAAGACTGCTGATACATGCATCATGCACCCATAAAGAAATTTCCACAGTTTTATCATAGCTTTGCAAGGGGAGCGGAGCCAGAAACAAGTATGACTTAATGGAAACTCGTTTCAACCATTTTCCCTTAAAAGATCCTTCCACAAGCTGGGGGAAACCATAAATAAGTGTAATAGTGGCTGTAATCTTCTGTAAAACTGTTAACAGCATTTCTGTGCTGGGCTCAGGCCTTCACTTGCCACCGTAAGACAACAGACTCTACAGCATGGTGCATACAGCCTTCAGCAGTTACGTGCTGATAGCTTGGAAATTGGGAAATTCTCTGAGAATTTCTTCCAGTCAGTATTTTTACTGGCCACTGTGTACACGCCGTCATCGCCAGCCTCCAGGCTACAACCAGTGCCATCCACACAAAGCCCTTCTGGTGTTATTTACTTTTCCTCCCATTCTGTAGATTGCCTTCTGTTGTTTCTATTCAAGCTAAGTTTAAAGTTCACCTCTAAGATTTATGTGCCCCAAAGGCATAACTTTTAACAAAAGCTCAACATAATAACATTAGCTTTGTTTTTCTAAGACATTTTTGAATTGAAATACGTTTTCCTTAATTTTCTGGGATTCTCTGACTCAAGTGTAATGCAGAACGTTCATCTGAACACACAGATGCAACCTGTGCATCCTCAGCCACTACTCCACTGTAAGATTCCGTTCTGCAAGAGTTCCCATTCAGGGGCAGAAGAATGCACTGGTGTCAGAGAACAGGCTCTGAGCCAAGGCAGGTACTGCAGCTCATGTTTTTCCTTCCGTCAAACTCAGCTGAAGCTTTCACAACAAAGCTCTGAGTTTAAAGAAAGAAAGAGAAGCAGATTTGAGATGTTTCAGGAAAAGAAGACCCCAACCAAAAGCAAGCAGCCTTTCTTCTCATGAAAGCATACTTCGGTCCTATTCAAAGCCAACAAACAACAACAAAAGTAGTAGCAACTAGGTAATACTAATGCTGCAGCGTGGCCGTTGGCTCGGTTCTGCTGTCTTCTGTCACGCAGGTTGCAGAGGGAAAGGATGAGCATCTGAGCAGCGAGACACCTCATCTGGAATGGTCCAAGGCAGAAAAAAGCCTAGCATGAAAACTAAAAAGGGCTTTGGCACGCATTCTTCCAGTGTCTTCTAGCAATTAATCTGATGTGATTAAGCTTTCAAAATCACACTGCGTAGACCTATCAGGTTCAGAAAAAGGTTTAGACACCATTCTGTGCATCAAGTCCACAGAGACGCAGCAGGCTGGAGCTTTCTAACATCCCAGGTAACAATTCTGGACCCTGCGGGACTACAAGGGGAGTGGATCACAGACAGCAGCTGGACTCCCCTGCTGCAGCAGGCTCTCCCCAGACAGTCAGTGCCACTGCACTGGACTGACAGACTTGCAGTGACTCAGCAGGGACTTAGTACATTCTTACACCCACAACTGAGCTAACCGAAGGCCATTCAATAAACTAATGATATTAACACAGAATTCCATGGCCACTGGACATAAATGTTGAAAAAAGGAACATGTCACTCCGTCACAAGGATGAATCCCAGTGTGTCAAGAGCTACCAGAGAACAGAGGAAACACCGGTATGATATCTTTCTATGTAATGAACAGCAAAAATATACGCTAGTCAATTTTTTAGGTCTCAGCTATAACTGCTCTCCATTACTAGCACACTGACACAACACTATTGAAATAGCTGTACTCCAGAAGTTATGCCTTACTTTCTGAACACTGATTAATTCTTGATAAGCAGAAAATTATTCTGGCTTCCTATCTTTAACATCCTTCTGAATGGGATATGAATGAAGTTATAAACTTTTCATCAATGGTTTCACCCAGTTAAAACAGAAAGCAGAAAATCTTTCTTTGCAAGCGTGACTTTTCAGACCTAGGACGTGCAGCATTCAAACTCAGAATGTTCCTAACTTTGGAAGAGTTGAAAAGACGGAAGTTATTTTAAGTTGCTGTTGAGTGTCCTTTCCCCTCCTACTTCTCATCTACTTGAGTATGCCCAAATTCATGCTTTGCAAGAGATTAAAAAGAAACTTTGGCACAGAATTCCATACTGTATTCAAACAACAACATAAAACAAGAGCGTGCTCCAGAACAGCCCTACACTTTGGCACACAGTATCATCTTTAGATGACAGGGCAGCAATTTTATTTTGCAGAGCTTTTTCGAAGAACCTATAAAGTGAAGGATTCTTGCTCCATGCAGCTGCAGTCCCCTCCTTGTCTGAAGTGGAAAACTTCTACTCATGCAGACAGTACGCAGGAGTTATTCCCCAAACATTACATACACATATATATTACATATCCTGTATGCCACTGATACTGCTATACGACATACAGCTGTAAGGAGAAACAAATGTAAGAAAAGCTGTATGCTTACGTTGCTTCATTGTTCCGCTCCAGCTCCATTTGCTGGCTCTTCTAGCTGCTAGGTTTCATATTCTAAATTTAAGTCACTTATAGAAAATACTTGACTCCTGCAACAATCTTTCATAACCAATGCTCCAATTTATTTTAAGCTCTATACCTGGGAGTTTTCTAACTTCCATCTGTGCCTTACAGTCAACTCTATCTGTAAAAAAATGACAACTGGACCAAGCTTAATCAAATGGTAGTTTTAGGGCTGTGACACATATAATGCACTGTATCCAAATGTAACAATCAACCAAGATACTTTTTGCTTTGTTGCCGCATCAAATTCAAAGCAGGGCAAAGAAAGTGTTGGTTGTTTTCTTCTTTTCCTCCTTCCTCCTTAGAGAAGCTCTAGCTTTTGTACATTTGAAGGACAAAGAAATAGGGTGCATCTTTCGTTTGATGGCCCCTGGATGAAAGTCACCTGTCCATAAACATCTGCTCTGAGGCCCAGGAGGTACTGTTCTGTTCGCAGCCTTTTATAATACTGAGACAAATACTGCAGAAATTGTGGTGAATACGCTGCACTCTAAAACACGAGGTCAGAAAAAATAGGCTATGATGGAAAGGCACTTACATGGCACTCTTATGAAAATGAATGAGAAAGGAAAGATGAGTGATGGCTACTGAAAATAACTCAGGTTCTTAGGAAAGGATAGAAGAGCAGAGCAGAATCCTAAAGGTGGATCTTAAAGCCCCACACCCACAAACAGTAGCACGTAAATTCAGACGGCTCAGTGCTTACAGCTGTTGGGGGGGGGGGGTGGAGGGGAAGAAGTCCCTGAAGAACCCATCTAAATTAATACTGCTTGATCCCTCCCTGGTTACAAACAAGAGGCACGCACTGAAGTGAACCCTACACATCATTTTAATAGATCAGACACGCAAAACTAAATGTCTGAGGGACAACAGTCAGGCAGCCAATGCCTCTGCTGTTGGAAGGAATGGTCATCACAATATTTCTGCTCAAACAACAGCCAAATAATTGCGTTCCACAGCCAGACGATTAGCAGACATTTCAACTTCACCAAATGGAACATGCAGGATAGTTTCTCATCTTAACCATTACCAAAGTCTCACTGCTATTCACCTTCCAAGAGCCCATAGGAAATCTAATGCTAACCCTTGACAGGAAGAACAAGAAGGATTTTAGAGTCAGTCTGTGGGGCACACGTACACGCGCCGCAAAGCTGTGCTGCTGGCTGCTCTGAACTACATTAAACCTGCTTCGAGCACAGTATGTAGATGGCAAAAGGAAAAATCAGTAAATAACGATCAACCATGTGCAACACTACATGCCACTTGAAAATACTGATGTACATGGAAATTTATATTGAATGTAAATAAAAATACGGGACAAAACATTTTCACTGCATTTCACTGTTGTTATTTCCACTAAGCACATACATACAGGAAAGCAAAACGCTATTTCATTTAAATTTGGACAAACTTAAAGCTCTTTACTTTTGAAAGTTACACAGTCCCTTTGCAACAGTTTATCTTAAGTGTTAGATTTAGGAAGTATTCCTTTGCTAAGAACAAAGATGGAGCAATTGGTATACATAAAAGCGGATCAAGTTAAGACACAGCAATCAAAATATTTTTTACTTTATATTATGGAAGTTTCTCCTATATCTAACACTGCACAAGGTATCTTGCACAATGAAAAGGTAAGCGGAAGTCCCTTACACTGCCTCGCTTTGCCAGAGAATCACCGTAGTCTGCTGGCAAAGTCCGCTTGCTGGACTTTTTCTGCTCATGTTCAACTGCATCTTCAATTATAGGCTCAAGCCTCATCTGGACAAACACCAAAGATTCGGATCAATTTCTTTTCATTATACAGTGAGGAAAGATCTAAAAGCCTTTTAAAAACTTCTGAAATCTTTAGAAAACTGCATAGAACTCACTGGTGCTTAAATAAAAGAAAACGCAAAAACCTACCGAGGCTCTGGCCTTAAATTCAATCACCTCCAAAAAAACCCCGTAGTTTGAAGTGCAATCTTAGTAGATAATTCAATTCTAGAGTCCCCCCTCTGTTCTGATCACTGGTGCGGGTTTTTTTTAGCCTTTTCAGCTGCAAGGTTTCTGGATTTGTACCGAAAGACTTGCTCTTGAGTTCAGTACAGTCAGTCAAATAGCGTTCTATCTCCGTGTGCATTAATACAAGCATCTTTTATCTAAATGAAGTTTATTAAACTGAATCTTTAAATTTGATGTTCCTGTCTGCTGGACAAGTTTGCCAAATAAAAGCCTACCTTTGCATACAACTAATTCTTCCCCAACCCTTTCAACACTACACTTATGTACTTTTTCCTCAGCAAACAGAAGCAAATCTGTTTTGTTACCTCTGTGAGAATGGTGGTGTCATAGGAAGGCTGATACTTTTCTTTCTCGTGCGCAGTTCGCTTTTCCATCTTTTCTCTGTCTGTTTTCTGCTTCCTGTCTGCTCCTTTTGGCTAAAAATGAACAGTTACATGAATGTAAAGCAGAAGGAAAACAGCTTTATAATTGAAATCTGATTTCAGAACTCAAGCAGTAATATAAAGATGTCCCCCATCTTTATAAAAGCTTCTGTGTGACTCATCAAACATCTGCTTTCTACCCTTACCTTAAAAACTTTAATTTGACAGCTGGCTGAATGCAGATGATCTGTATATTCTCCATTTTCAGTCTGTTTGAAAGTGTCAACCTGAATCCTAAAAGGAACTCCTTTTTCTCCACCATGTTTACGAGGGGTAAATTCAGTGCTGATACAATGTACCTAAAGAAACGGAACAAATAACATCCTCAGAAGTATTCTACACAGAATTTCACCAGGTGTTATCCACATAAATACATTTTTAAGGGCAAGCAAGAAATGGCCCAGCGTATCTGAGGACCAAGCTGCATAACTAACTTGTATTTTCCAGCTCACGTGCAAATGAAGCCAAAAATGTTACACCTGAGCTGGCAGGGAAGAAAGGAAACAAGCTACTGTGAGACCAGAATCTCTCCAAAACCCACAAGTCATTACAGATTCTAACTAACTGAGAATTTGCTGTAAGCCATCATATTTTAAGAAAAAAATGTATGAGCATGGCAACTTTATCTATTATGAATACAGCAAAGAACTTTTTCAAGATACTATTGTCCAATGTATTGCAGCTAGAATAAATCTGACAGATACTTGTCATGAGTATTACCAAAGCTACAGAAAGACTCTGGTTTGGTAGAGTTTTTAGTTCCATTTGGAAACAGGGTATTTTCAAATAAGCCGTCAGTTCAATTTTCAGTCAGTCTGCACTTCTTCCAAGGAAGCGCATAAACAGAACTATTGAAAGGTTTGCTTTACACTTTTTCAAGAATGACTACTACATTATGTAACTGTGTAATTCTTACTAGAAAAAAAAACTGTCTTTGCACCAGATCAAAGTTAATTTACTGACAATGCTGAATTTAACCTATGGCAGTCCCAGTAAGGAACAATGCCACCTCAAACTTTATACTTTCCTCCGTAGTAATAACAGGTCTGAGACAAAAGCAAGCTAGAAATTGTAATACAAAACTGAACATTCCAAGTAATTTCCAAAGATAGCACATTCGATTGGCCTGAATACCAAATAAAAATAAATAAATAATAAAAAACCCTACTACAAGGAAGCCTAATGATATAAGAAACTGGTCTGAATACCTGATTTCAATGCTTCATCTATAGCACGTTAACATTTTGTAACCTCAAGCAAAGCCTCTGCTGAAGCTTACCAGTAGGACAGTGGGTCTCCCAAATAAAATAACGTAATGGTAACAATTATTTAGGATGAATACATCCAAATACTCCATATGACTAAATATTTTAACCAGGAAATCTTGTTTTCAAGAGGTTTTTGAAAATCTCTTAACAGTTGCTTTTATAAGACCAAATTAAGTTGAAAAACCTAACTAGGAACTCTTATAACAGTTGCTGTGAACTCGTGCTTCTTAGAAAGCTGATATTTAACGGCTATCTCACATAATAGAAACCAAGGAACGTCCTAGTGCAAATTTACTACTGTTTGGACCTGAAAGGCATCAAACACAAACATCCAGTCAAGTAAAGTTTCAAACCTGAATAAAAGCAGATGTACATTTTGTTGGATCCCACAAAAATTCAACTGCATTGAGCTGGCTTGGATTTGTCTTGATATCAATGACTCCAACAGACATTGGAATATCTACATTAAAATAAGTAATATATTATTTTTAAATGATCACATCCCAAAAAAACACTTGGAATACATTTTAATATAAGGTTACCATGAGCATACATGGGTACAGGGAGAAAACATGGGCTGCCATGGACCATCTTTTAGGAATGATCTGAACAATCTTAGTAGGCTCAACATACATAGTGCTCAGTGCACGGGGCTGTTTTTTGATATCCCTCCTCCCCTCACCAATGACACAGGGCTTATGAAACAAAAACTATAAAGTTGTGCAAAATAAAGAAATCATGTTGGTGCCACTCCCACAATCTACTAGAGAAAGTTATTTTTATCCGTGCTCTCCTAATTACTATGACATTTAGGAATCAAAATTACAAAGACTGCTACACGTATGAAGTTGCAGAGTTGCCACCTTACTCCACAGGTTTTAAAGGAACGTGAAAGAACACTTTTGTTGGAAATACACTATGACAGAGTGACACACAGAACACTGCACTGTGTTTTTTCATCAGTGTTAGCATAAATATGACCATGACCGATTTAAATGTGAGCATTTAATCTAATATAATGCCAACAGATAGAAACAATTATACCTAAGTCAAGAAGTCTGTCCCCAGGGCGATTCCACTTCCATCCTTCTAGCTGCTGGTGTTCGGTATATTGCAACCTTCTGTCATGGAACACAACTCTTATAATACTCTAATAAGGAAGATAACAATAATCCAATGAGCCACAATGTTATTATATGTCTAGAAAAAGCCTGAAGACAAAGCACTAAAGCATTCCAAAATAGCCGTACAGCTGACAAATATATTTTTACAGAAAAATTAAAAAAGAAAAACCTTGGTAATCATCAGTATCCCAGAATATTCCACTGTACGCTTCGGTGTGGTGAGCAGGACTAGGGAAGTCATCCTGCCCCTGTACTCGGCATTGGTGAGGCCTCACCTCGAGTACTGTGTTCAGTTTTGGGCGCCCCAGTACAGAAAGGACATGGAGGTGCTGGAGCAGGTCCAAAGAAGGGCAACAAGGCTGATGAAGGGCTTGGAGAATATGCCTTACGAGGAAAGACTAAAGGAACTGGGGCTGTTTAGTCTGGGGAAGAGGAGGCTGAGGGGAGACCTCATTGCTCTCTTCAAATACCTGAAAGGTGATTGCAGTGAGAGCGGGTCTGGTCTCTTCTCAGTGGTGACAGGACAAGGGGAAATGGCCTCAAGCTGCACCAGGGCAGGTTTAGTTTGGATATCAGGAAAAACTTCTTTACAGAAAGGGTTGTTAAGCACTGGAACAGGCTCCCCAGGGAGGTGGTTGAGTCACCATCCATGGATGTGTTTAAAAACCGTTTGGATGTGGTGCTCGGGGACATGATTTAGTGGTGGGTTGTTAGAGTGAGGGCAGTATAGTTAGGCTGCGGTTGGACTTGATCTTGAAGGTCCTTTCCAACCTGAGCAATTCTATGATTTTATGATTCTATACTGAAATATACCTGAACAGAAGTAAACAGCTGAAAATGTGGTAAAAATGGAAAAACAGGTTTACAAGTTACTCTTTATTCTAAAGGTCCCTATAAATCGTGTGCAGTAAAGACAGCAACGCTGGCAGCACGATTATCAACACTGCATAGCCTACACAAACTTGTTTCAGAAAGCAAACGCAACAGCCATCATTTATTTGGAAAAGCAGTGAACATAATTTCACTGTTTTTTCCATTGGAAATTTTGTGAATTATTGTGGAAAGTTTTAAGAAATGAGATTAACAGAATAATTCTTCCTAGTACTTCTAAACAGATTTACCATAAAACTACTATTTTAGTTAATGATAAGTAGTAATAAACAACTTCCAAAGTATTCCAGCTATTCTACCTGAAATATTTATCTAAAAATACTAGGATTTGATTAACTTTATTAATCTGGAAGCAATTATCCAGCAGCACCTATTCTTGTGACCAGTTCTGTTGCAACTGTGCTCCAAGCTGTACTAAGGAAATTTCTGTTCTGCTGCATGAACACGCACACAAAGCAATTTGTAATGCAGAAGAAAACAAATATATTGTATAGTCTACGGTCATTAATTGTGAATGGAAGTGCTAAAAACAAAACCAAACTGAGGACTTCCAAATGCACTGCCTCTTCAAGATATATAACATTTCCTTGGTTTTACATCAAAGGTAACAGAGAGCCCGTGTTCTCGTGCACAGGCACAAACACACCATCCCTTTTGTGCTGCACTGGTTGACGAGCATCAAACTTCCAAACAGCCCCAATTTCACCAGCGTGAAACGTCCTCTCTGTTAATGTACTGAGATTCCAGTATTACAGTTTCCACAGTGGAAGTTATGTTGATGCAGCAACACAACACCTTGCTACAATAAAGTTGAGTTTATAAAACTTTCACATTGCTTTGTCTCATTCTACCTACCAAATGGCTCATAACCAATACATGATTCCAGCAAACTGCAGCAGAGAGACTCCCCAAAGCTATAACAAAGTAGCACCTAATGGGGCAAAATATGCAACATGCTTATTATGGCAAGTCAGAATGCCTGGCTGTAAAGGTTTAATTGCAGAACTCACAAAGCCAAATTTTATGCTTGCGCTTAACGCTTCTTCAAATTCTCTCTCAACAAGCATCCCACAGACAAGTAAGAACAAAGCCCAGGACTACACAGGCCAGCCAAATTTCTCAAATGATACAGCCTAAAGCTGACAGGTAAAGATTCAGCTCCCACAGGCATGCCATTCCGGTTTAATTTCTCAGTACTGCTGTCCAAGTAACTTAAATTTTTCCTTCTTCTCTGAATACAAAACACGAGTAAGATTTTCCTGGAAAATTTGATAAAAACTGCCACATCCTTAAGAGAAAAATCCAATTCCCCAACACCACCAGGCCATTCTTTTAATAATATCTACTAAGAATTGGGCATTTTTCACTGTGCCTCATTCTCCTACTTTGTGCAATGTGTCAGATTTGACATACCTCCTGCTAATATTAAAGCATAATGAAACAAATACAGAATTAGAGCAGGAGTTCAGCTATGGAACAAACTGCTTGATGAGCAGCAGAATTACAGAGGTCTGCTTTCCTATGGATTTATGGGATGGGATGGCTCAGAAGACACTGGATACACATCTACAGACACAGAGGTATCTTAAAGCTTCACATGAAAAAATTCTTTCTTCGCTACAAGTGGCACAATATACATAGTATTTTATTTTCTTTTTTTTAGTATCACTGGTCAACTGTCATTCAACAAGTATCTCGTGGCAGCAGAAAAAAAATCTATGAAATATACAGCCTCTGGATTGGATTGATCTCACCTAACTTTACATATCTGAGTTCAACATACGTTTAGCAGAGATTCACCTCACCTTACAGCAGATCAGACTGCACACCTCACAAAGGCTAAACGAAGTGATTAGGTCACCTTTAGTTATCTAAAGCTACACGAAATGAACTAATTCACAAATGGGGAAATGTATACACGCATATTCCTTTAATTTGTAGCAAACTCAAAACAAACAGAACAACAAAATGAAGCATCAGGTTCCACTGTGTCTATTCTCTCCAGTGGTCAGATCAGCTAGTGCATCTCCCTCCACGAGTTACTGTGCAACAAAAGGTTAAAAGCTACTCTTCTTCATATACAAACAAACAGCAGAGGTTTGATAGCAACGCTATTAGAGAACTGCTGCTCACCTTCACCAATTTTCCATTGATCTCTGGTATGTCTCCGGCTTTCCGGTTATCTAGCATCCGTATTTCATAGGACTGACCTGTAAAGAAAAAAAAAATTATCAACAGAACAGTCAGACCACAAAGCCATCTCGTGCCTAATGCCCCTAAATTAGCCTTTGCTTCATACACAAGAATATCAGCACCTGAAACTTCTGTTTAAGAGATTTCTATAACAAGGTTCACTCCACAGTACAGGAATTAGTGCAACAACAAAGTGAATTTTTTCAATTCATGTAAAACTAGAGATACTCCCAAAGCTTAAGTATTACATTTCACATTTGGTGCAAGTACTCTTTTCTTCTGGCAGTTTGGTTTTTTTGGTTCTGTTTTTCTTTGGTATGCTTTGCTTTCCCAGGGAAAAAAAAAGCTTTAAATGCTTCATGCAAAATACATACCACTCTCCTATGTTTAACATTGTCCATTTACCTTTTGTCTTTGCATCATCTGCAGAGGTTTTCTATGATTTCCAAATACAAGCCTTTTAAAGATTGTTACTATGAAGGGTTTTTTTATTTTGCTGTAACACAACTAGCCTATCTGGGTATACACTACATATATGCAGGCTTTCTTTACTCCAGCAACACTTGACTATCGATGACATAAAATATATATATAAAAATTAAATGCAGGTAGTGCAGCCGAGCAAACAACAGATCATTTCTACTCATGATCTCCCAGGCAACTACCCTGCCCACAGCAGGAGGGTTGGAACTAGGCCCCTTCCAACCCAAGCCATTCTGTGATTTAATCCAGCACTATTAATAAAATTTTGCAACTCTTTTCTCTGTTCATTGCTGTTTTGAAACGGAGAAAAAAAGAAATTTTTGAGACAAGGGGATAGTGGCATAGCATTGATTATTCCAGTCAAATCTACACTGAGTGCTATATATATGTTCTCTGCTCTTTCCTCAAGAACAGCCACAGAAGCAACTCAATGTAAGGTGCTACGAAATCTAACTGCCCAATGTTTAACACCCAAAATGTAGCAGTAGGCTCTTTCACAAAAGCAGTATAATGACTGAATGGTTAGGAAGAAACCTCTGGAGGTCCTCATCCAATCCCCTGCTCAAGCAGGGACATCCAGACCAACTTCTGAGTTAACTCCATGATTGGAGACTCCACAACCTCTATGGGCAACCTCTGCCAGTGCTCTGTCACCCACACAGTGCAGAAGGGTTTCCTGGTGTTCAGAGGGAGCCTCCTGCTTCAGTTTGTGCCCACTGCATCTTGCCTGCACACTGGCCACCACTGACAAGAGCCTGGCTCTTTCCTCTTTGTACCCTCCCTTCAGGTACATGAGATACCTCATGTACACGAGATAACTCCCAGCTCCCTCAGCCTTTCCTTACGGGTGAGGTGCTCCAGTCTCTTCATCATCTTCGTGGCCTTTTGCTGGACACTTTTCCGTACATCCACGTCTCTCTTGTACTGGGGAGCACAGAACTGGACACAGAATTTCAGGTCTGACCTCACCAGTTCTGAATAGAGGGGAAGGATCATCTCCCTTGACCTGCTGACGATACTTTGCCTAATGCAGCCTAGGACACCATCTGCCTTCTCTACTGCAAGGAAACACCACCATCACTCCAAGATCTGAACTTTTAACATCAGCCCTAGCTAAAAACCTTATCACTTAAAATATTCCATTAGCTATTCTCAGTAAAATACTTACTGACTGAGAATAAAGTCGGGGCATACTTAGGTATCCCTTAGGAAACATCATCATACCTTAACAGACACAGCGAACATTCCCTTGGCTTCTGGTCACCTTGATCCAGTACGGTAAGATAATTATGAGACTGAAGAGGGCAACAGGTCTCTATAGTACTCCCTATTCACAATCCCCTTGAAAACAATTTAAGCAAGTGAGGGATAATGGGGCTGAACTAGAAACCAGATAACTGAAGTAACCAGGATTAAAATTACTCCTTTTCTAGAGAACTTATTCCAACTCATTATGCTAACATCTGCATCAGTACAGCTCCAGAGTATTGTAAAGTGCAACACAGGACTAGAACTATTAGGTCTCTACTTGAAACTGACTTCTGCGTAAAATGCGTCATCTCTCGAAACTATCTCACGATTAATATTAGTACATAGGGCTTGTACTAACAGCTAGAAGATACATTTAGGAAAAATTTTAATCTGAGTAGCAAATGTTTTTCTGCCTGAAGTATTAGCACAAAAGAGAAGTCGGACAACCGCTTGTTTCCGAATTTACTTAGAAAAAGTGTATACCAACATCTTTATTTTTCAACGTCAGCAAGTTGCCTAGGACACTGCAAAACCAGAAAACAACTTCACAAGAAATCTTCCTATTAGCAGAGATTTTCAAGGCCAGATGAAACAATTACAGTTATTTCAGACAGTGGTACTCAAGTGGCAAGCTCTCCTCAGAAGTCAGATAGCACTTCTTTTATTTCAGCTTGCTATCTTGTGCTGGTTCCCCAGCGTGCTGAGCTGACCTTCAAGCGCTGCGTGGGCAGGGAGGCTGGATCCTGTCCCTGAAGAAAAAGCGTATTTCTACAGATACCACATCTTTCTAAACAGTGCCAAGCTGTACTGCTTACTCCTAAACAGAGCACACAGGGTACAAAAAGTGATTAAAAGAAGAGTAAGTCTGACTAAGCAAATTGCTGAACTATGCAATCATGTGTTTGTGAGAAATGACTAATTGCCTCAAGAACTTCCAATACTCTCATTAGCAGACAAGTCAAGTAATGTTTAAGATATATTTAGACAGACTTGCTGCTGCAAGATGAAGCACTTGGCAACTTTATTCACATGGAAAGCTCAAAATGATTCCCTGTCACCGTATCATTATGAAATTAGATACAATCTGCTCTCACAGATTTAAGGGGCCCAGTGTGCAGTGAAGCACTTTGAGGTACCAATGAAAATTCAGCAATGCGTATTTTAATGTACGTCCTCTCACCTGCATGCTAAAGCAGCGCACTGCTCAGAGAAGCACCTGAGCTAAAAAGATGAAATGCACCAAAACACAGTAGGACGTGGAAAAGAAATGGTGTACCTTTTTTGTTCTTTTTCATATAAGCTGTGCTGAAGAATCATGCCTTTTAATTACAGAGCTGCCTATTGAGAGACTTTTAGTTGCAAGTACATAAAGAAAAATCAAACCCACAAATCTAGGAACAGTGATCCTACAGTATTAGAGCTGGAGTAAGGCGATGGAGAGTGCGCGAAGGTTATCAATATAGCCCAAAAATTGTAAAATGATTTTGATAGCAGTTCAAAATACTAGCTGACTAAACTTAGGGCAGCAATGTCATTTCCAGAGGTGAGAGAGGTTTTATCACATATTATTTTATTCAGCAGTATGTGCTGTCTCTAGAAAGAAAGCCGTACTTTCATGCAAGTCAGACACAGGCTATGTAGAAAAAACAGCAAAACTCACATGAAATATCACATCTACTTTATTTCTGATTAACACAGACAAGACGAAAGTGAGACACACACAACTGGTAACTACAAAGGTAGTTGCACTTGTGTTTGTTTCAAGCATAAGACATCTAGCTATCCACGTACTACATGGACAACACAAGATGGCTAACAAGTTACCCAGTCTCACTTGTTCAAAATGTGAAACAAATCCAGCTTTAAAATTTACGCCATAAGCTGCTTTGGTAGTTATGCCTGCAATACATGTATACCAACCTTGATTCAAGTATGTAAGAGTTTCATCGTATAATTTTACTGCTGGAGATGTCGCAGCACACATCACATACTGGAAGGGTGGATGTTGGGCCTCATTTTCTGGTGGAAGGCTGGAATCTTCCTGTTTGAAAATAGGCAGTGCCAAAACATCACTGAAAAGAAAAAAAAACACAATAACTCTGTGAGACCGTTGGGCTTGTCTTGCCTGAAATTTAAGAACAACCAACTGAAAATCCTTCTCCCCATTTAATGTAATTTTATTTAAACATAAATCCTGCTGA
Source organism: Numida meleagris (assembly GCF_002078875.1). Lineage (NCBI taxonomy): Eukaryota > Metazoa > Chordata > Aves > Galliformes > Numididae > Numida > Numida meleagris. Next base: position 44,717,869 of record NC_034410.1, read on the forward strand.
CATTGAGTATTTTTCAGACTTTAATTGTTATTTGGCTTTACCACACTGAATAGTATAATAATGATTAAGCAGCAGATTCACAAGTTACAGACAGTGTATGCCACAATTTGCTTCGCTTACTGAATAAAATAAGACCGGCAAAATCTTGCGTTTCCAGTTTCTGAAGTATAAAGAGCAATCCATGCTGTCCACAGGCAGCAGTAAGAAACAGAACTTCACCACAACCAATGACACACTTTCTGCTTTCTACAGAATTAAATACTCTGTATTAGCTGCATATTAATTTGGCATCTTTCTATACAGTAATAGGACATCACTTTCCAAAGAGATGAGTGAATTCTGTTCCAGGATAGCATTCTTCTGCCACTGAACTTCTGTTCACGATTCAATTCCGATCGGCAGATCCACTAAGCCTTTTTCAAAGATGAGTTTCTAAACTGAAGTAAGATTTTTCACATCATCTCAGCTGTTCACTTTTTAATTCAAACGTATCTTTTATGTTTCTTTCCCTTCCATTTATTACAAACGTTAATTTAAGACCTTTAGATTTCTTTTACAAAATGTATTATCTGAAACGTGCTACTATTTATTCTTTGTACTCCAAAGTTTTTGAAGTAAAATTATGTTTTGCCATCGCTCATTTCTGTTAGCGCCTGTTCTACTGGAAGGTAATTCTCACAGAGGCTTTACAGTCTCTCCCTGAAGTAACAACTAGACTTTCAAAGAGACATCCACACAGGTTCCTTGGTTCCTTTCCATCAGGAAGGAACCACAGGAGATGCTACAAACGAAGGCACAAAGTCAGGAAGCTGTTCAAAAAAGCACTACAAGCCTGCTGGAGTGATGCCAGCCCCCCAAACCTGGAATCCAGAGGAGGCTGCATTCCCTTAACAAAGGTAAGAGTTCCTTTCTATAGACAAAAGTTGCCACATATCCAGAGGCAGGAGAGAAAATACCTTGGGTCAGTGGGCTACCATGTGAGAATGAGTGGGAAGAAACAGGGAGGTGCTCCATGGTTGTGCAGAGGCAGCCCGACGCGGGAGGGAGCCCTGCCACAAGCAGGGAGAAGCACTGTCCCAAGATGGGACTTCAGCACCGGGAACCTGTGTTCGTGACACACTTTGGAACACTGAGCAGCAGTCAGTCCTTTTACGAAGAGGAACTTTAAAACGGAAAGAACATGGGAGCAATTAACGTGTTTAAAATACACACACATGAGAGCAGAAGTGCAATAAAGAAGGTATGCAAAGCATCTTGCCAAATGAAGAACCCGTGGCTCTCAATGTCTGCAGTGCTTGCTTTCATGTAACACACAAAATTGAAAAGCAAGTCTCTCATCTACTTATGTAAAGCATCTTTCAAGCCCTTATCTGTAAACCACAGGTAGAAAATGAAAATGCATCTGGCTTATCTTAAGAACGTGTGCAGTGGTTAAGGAGCTAGTTAAACTAACAGACGAGGCACTGGAAGCCACCAAATACAAACAGAAGACAAATTTAGTCAGCTAGAAACCTGCTTCATCTAATACTTGCAGAGCGGTAATGACTAACTGCTACTGCAGAGGAAGAAAAGATATCAAACTCCAACCCTACAATTTAGCTGTGAGGAACACACAAAAGCACATCCTTAAAAGCCTCCGCTCCAAAAAACGCTCCAGAAAATGGCACAAGTAAATACGAGAACCTGCAGAGATTTTCCCCACATAGAAGCATACATGCCTCTGATAAAGGAAAGTCGTCTGGGCACCAGCACGATCCAAAGGAAAAGAGAAGCCAACGCAATTCACAACTACTTCCGAGACATGATGAAGCACCATTTCATTAACATTTAGGTTTGTTCGCTACAAGAATGGAATGTCAGCGTTCTCACATTCGAACACACACGTATGCCTATCTTGACAGAAATAAAAGCTGAGAGAGTCAATAAGGTACTAATAAAGTACTTCTAATCTAGGTTTTAAAGTGCCAGCGACAAAGAAACATGCCGATTTCAACCCAACTATTAAATCCTCTTAAAAAAGGAATTGAGAAATCAGCTCTGTCCCGCACTGATGAGGCAGCCCTGGCACCGCAGCACTGCAGCTGAGTACAGCCCAGCCCATTCCATTCAATGCCCATCGTTCAGCAATGCAGACGGTTTTCTGAGCACAGCTGGCATAAGGAATTCCTACCACATGGGCTGCACTTTCCCTTCCCCCTCCAAACTATTTTGCAGGGCTACTAAGGGATCTCAACCAGCACGTAGCACAGCCTAACATGCAGCTACACAGCTGAGGGTGGTGGAAAATGTTACTATAGAGAAACCCCATCCCGCCAAACATAACCCGAGGGCAGGCACCATGAGTTATGCCCATCTCCCTCCTTATGCTTAGTAGAAGAAATAACAATCGCTGAACTTCCATGCTTACCTAGGAAATCATCATAACCAGCATCCTTTAATCATCCTTCTACTCACTCACCTGGAGCAATTTTGTCAGCGTCAGCCCAACGCAGATTAGCGACGGGCCCTTCTCCTGCCAGCTCCACTCGTGTTGTCTAACACAGTGTGCGAGGCACAAAAGAGCAGCACTATTTTGCCAGTCACAAGGTTTGTTAGTCTCGCTAACATCACATGAAAAAGCAGACAAACGTTGGATGACCTATCAAGGTTTACTCTCCTGCTGGAAGGAACTCTGAGACAAATTTTTGAAGCTATTTGCACCAGTACGAGAAGTCTTGGGCTCTCACAATTTATTATTTAAAGCTTTCAAGTGAAAGCATTCTTTCCTCCTAAAGGAAGGAGTAATTATTCCCAGAAAAACAGAATTAATCTTCATCACACCCCAAGAGCATGCTGCAAAAACCCCTGCAACACCCATCTGTAACTTCCCATGCTAGAGAAGCACATGTGAAGCTCTACCATACAAGAGCCGTGAGCTACACAAGAGGAAGCAAGGTGCACATCACAGCTTGAAGCACAACACCCAAGTTAGATGGATCACATGTGATAAGCTACCCCACTTTAAGTAGCCCACATGAATAAAGTACAGAAAAGCCAAGAAAAACATGAGTTAACTTTTTCCCATGCTTGTGAAATGCCTTGGCTGGCCACAAAAATTATCTTCCTTCCAAATTCAAAACCCTGCCTATTGATTTTATGGTCATAAAACAAAAGAACCACCTCCTGTCCTTACAAAAATAGGAACTAGTATGTCATCAAAATTGCAAGTGACTCTCCATCAGTCACCTGCCTTATCTGCCTCTGGACCGTATGCTTTTGGGTGTGAGAGTACTAAAGCATCCAAGAACAGGTAGGTCTTTTGAAACTTTAAACCATGGTTTACAAGGGCAAATACCTTGAGAAAAATGTTTCTCAAGCACTATTTGAATAGGAGTTATGATTTGGAGTTAAGCTCTGCACTGTCAAGGTGTCTGAACGAGCAGTAGGAACATGTAAAGAAACAGGCTGACACTTCCTAATACTCTCCCTGCATCCAGAAAAGGAAATTCAGTGTAAGAAGAGACCACCAGCAGTAGCTGCTGGGAAACAACTTTCTCTGACGTGACACAAGATGAATGAGAAAACAGGTGCAAACGTACTGCTGTGCTGGGAATCCTGCAAACCTTCATAATGGAAACTCAACTGCCTACAGACCTCAGGTTACGGGGAGTCCGGCAGAACACATCCACATACCACAACCCGACCACCAAAACCTCTGTATTCCTGAACTCACGATGGAACCAAGGAGACGGCGTCTGACCAATGTTTGTTTACAGTCACAAATCCCCAGTTCTTCTCCAACACTGGGAAGCCAGGCAGCTGCTCCGATCTGCACCACCTACAGTACGGACTGCTGATAACACACAGCTAAGAGACCTGCTCTCAGTCCCTGCTCCTATTCACCAAGAGGGGTGAACACTGAATACAAGTACGGAGCTGAAGAGTCTTTTCCTCGACCTTTTGAAATGCATCGATGTATCCAGTTGGGGGGGGGGGGGGGGGGGGGGGGGGGGGAAAAAAAAAAAAAAAAAAAAAAAGACGAAGGCAATGCACAGGCAGCACAAGGGGGAGAAAAAAAAAAAAGAAGGGGAAGAAAAAAACACCTAAAACAAAGAAAAAAAAGACTTTTTTTAACAATACTATATTGTTTAAAAAAGAAAAAAAAAAATCAGTGTCAGTGGTGTAGAACGAGATTTATCTTTCAACACAGCCCCTGAACCACTTGCGACCAGAAACATTTTCTGTGGTGATAAAGGCTTAGGTTTGTGGATTTTGTTTCTCCCCGAATACCTATTTCCTGACAAACACATACACACTTGTGTCTGCACACAGAATCAGGTTCCAAAGCTGATCAGTACATAACATTTTATTTTACAGAGTCCCGAAGTCAGTGAGAATTATTTTTTCTGCAGTGAAAGACAAAAGTAGAAGAGACTACAACACAAGTCTTCTGGTCTGTGATGTAGAGAACACTGCATTTATTTAAAAACAAAAACACTTTTCAGGACACCTTAAGCCAGCTCTCCTCTTAAAAAAGGAATATGTAACCGGTGGCAGAGTCTCAAAGCAGTGGGTAGTGTGTGGGGAACTGTAAGCAGTCACTCTGTCAGAAAGTAACAGGAGCCACAAGGGCAGCATGGCCTGAACCACAGAACTCAATTTCTTTCTTTCTGCATAGTGACTAGAAAGTTAGGATGCTTACTGTCACGACCCAGCCTTGTCAAACAGATGCCAATAACAGGATGTCAGAGACCCAGAAGTTGTGAGGTAACACCCTCTCTTCTTCACTTGAGAGCAAAACGATGAGCTGCAGGATAGCGGCTCCCTAACTCTATACAGATAACCTCAGCGGTTACTTCATGCTCAGCCTTGGAGGCGAGCTGGTGCACAACGTTCCCCGACCATTCAAGGCCGTGGGCGGCTCCTCACGGCACAGCCAGGAAACCAAGCCTCCTGCAGCAGCCTTCCACTGCCAGCCGCTCAGCTCCCCACTGACACCCGGAGCTTTCCGAGGAGGCAGGAGAGTCAAACCAACCTCACATCCCAAAAAACGGAGGCCTGTCTGGATATTTTTCTTTTTTTTTTTTTTGTGGTCATTTGTGTGAGAATCATCATATTCAATTTAGCTTAATAAATTTCAGTTTTTAATCCGGAAATACGTACCAAAATAGCTGCACCTGAAATAATCAAGTTCCCTAAGGACAGCCCTTAATTTCCGCACCAGAAATGCCACTGGGATTGCAGGCACTTAAAGAAATCCATACATTGTGCTTCCAAATTACGCATAAAAATTCAATCATGGATACTAAGGTACTTCATCTTGTATTTGTGCTCACTTAACTTAAATCAATTAATTCATCAAATCACTCAGATTAAATATGGAACTTCGCTAGAGAAATGGCAAGTAAATCCTCACGGTTCTCTTTGCAGTCAAACAGCCCCCATTTTCTAATAGTTCATACCAAAGGTTAGCGGTCCCCAAAATTATATATTATTGCTATGTTATGAAGATAACATCTTTGGTCACGGATATTATGCCAGATAAGTGATAGGAAATCACCAGAAGAGTGAGTGCTGCTGTGCAACACCATCACTGCCTGTTTAAGTTAACAGCAATACTCAATGTTCACCATTGCTAAAGGTACTGATAGCTGTATTGAAATTCCTGGCTATAGGCTCACTGCCTGAATTAGAGAAAAAAAAAGTAGAAAAACGGAGTTTCAAGACCATAAAGAAATTCTGAGCACTATTTAAAGATAAATCTTCAGAGAAACTGTGTCCAGCCACCTTCCTTTAAAGAAATCCACAATTACTGCTCACGAGCAGCCTTCTCACTAACAATAACCATACAGATAACACCAAATACTCTGTATCACGGCACAGGTATCAACTCAAGAAAGAACCAACTACGTTACAAGCAATCCTGAGCAGGTAAAGCAGTCACCACATGCCAGTGTTCCTTAAAAATGCAAGGCCATAGAGCTGTAGAGGTTCTCCCAGAATTATTTTCTTGGAAACATTTATTTTTCTTCTCTTACCCTTTTGCAAGGAAGTGACAAGCACACAGCTTCTGCTGGCATGAAGAGCCAAGACAGGAACATTTTCACTCTCTGTTACACCACTTCCCTTAGTTTTCCCATCTGACATCACTATCAACTGAACAGGCCATCATTTCCCACTACTGTAACTTGAAAAATGCGTAAGAAATGCTTAAAATGCTGAAATCCCTCTGAGTCCTGCAAAGACTAGTTGCATTTAGGTGATCCCTTTAAGCTGTGTTCAAAGAATTAAGTTAGAATACAAGTACATGTTGCCAAAACACTTTTAAGTGACTCATCAGAAATGCAAAGAGGGAGATATTACATTTAAAATTAACGTACATCTTCACTTACCAATGTTACTTTTTGTGAGCTATCTTTGACTGCGAGAACTCTTACTATAGTAATTCAAAATAAGCAAATGGAAACATCAATGTAACAAAAAAATGGGTGATATAACAACAACACTGAAGTTCAAAAGTTTCAAGGAACTAAGCAGCGTGCGTTACTAGGAGGAGAAAACAACTCTATAAACAGAAAGGGAAATCTTTACAAAGCCCTCCCATTCAAACCTCAGGATTTCCATTCTAAAATAACCTAGAAAGAACTGGATCACAGTAAAGAATGAAGCACGTTTCTTTAACACAGGTGCACGTATTATCAATTACTGTTTGCATGAGGGAAAGATAAACCAGAAAGCAAATGGTGAAAAGCCATCCAGGCAGCTGCCATACAGCCCCAGCGACCGGCACACCGCGCTGTGGGATCAGCGTCTGCTTGGCACACACAAGAACGGGACAGAGGAAGAATCACCATCCGGAAGAGCTGAAGACACGCTCACGAGTATCCTCACCGAAAGAGGTGAATCAGCTGGTTCTCTGAGTTGGCAAATTCTCACCGTTTTAATTTAAAAAAATAATAAAATCGAACACACGTTGCACCCAGTGCTTGCTGAGCGCACAATCCCAAATGCCAGGACAACAGCCCCCATTCCTGCTCAGCTGAAATGCCAATCTCCAACTTCAAACAAAGATATCTTAGTTACAGCGCCTCACCTGAGAACTGAGAAACACTTCCTTAAAACATACAAAACAGCTGAAACTTGGAAGAGGGTGGGGGGCACACCCCTCACACAGGTTTGGCTACCAAAACTACCACTGCCAGCATTTTACATCTCTTCCCTGGATTCAAAACACGGAGTAACGTGACCAAAGCCTTAGTCCGAATGATTCTCAAAATAGTTTCCCTTTTGGCACTAACAAGTCATTTAGGCATCAAACCGCTCTGCTCATAACTGAGATCAAACATACTTTATTTCTAGAAGGTACAGTTTTACCTTAACTTTGGAAAGCGCAGCCAGAGACTACTTAAATACTTGTACTGTAAAACCTGGAAAACCATCAAGAGAGGAAGAAACTGCCAAGCTGAGCAAGAACAGGAAGAGCTCCATGGCAGTGGAAGGAAAAAATGGAGGTCACCAGAGACCCACTCCATGCGTAAATATGAAACGATAAACAGAGCGACTAAAGTACAACCATTTTACTATTCAATTAACAGCCACCACGTTTAGTCGCTCACGAAAGCACATTTCTAAAGCGTCAGAGAGAGAATGCAGCTATGGTTTATTGTAAACTACAACTGCAGAACTAGAACCGAGAAGAACAATTTTGTGGAAGAGGGGAAAGGCACGGCTGAGGGGCAGGCAAATGCCGTTTTTCAGGACGGGAACAGCAGGCAGGTCCGCAGCGGGGGAGCACCAGAGGGTACCCCGGGCATCCCCTGCCACGTGCCCGCTCTCGTGGTGCGGGAAATGAAAACGAAGGAGTGGGGGAGAGGAGGAGGAGAAAAGGGAAGGTGGAGGAAAGGAAAGGAGGGAGCGAGGCCGCCGCCGCTCTCCGCGCAGGGCAGCCCCGAGGCCCCCGCCCGCCCCCGGGGCGCACCTCATGCTGTAGGCGCCGGCTCCCAGCTCCTGCCCGATGCCGGAGAGGCTGGCGTCGAAGTCGTGCACCAGCCCGGACTCGATCACCTCATCCATCTTCAGCACCCACGCCATCTTCCGCCGCCCCCCGCGCTCCCGCGGCGCCGCGGGAGGAGCCGGACGGGGAGGAGCCGCTCGGCCCCGGAGCCTCCGCCGGGAGGCGGCGTCTCGGCGGGCGGCGTGGGGCGGGAGGAAGAGAGAGGGGCCGGGGGCGGCGCGGAGCCGGGGCGGGACGGAGAAACGCGTGCGGGGCGAGGGAGCGGCCGCGCTCAGCCCCGGGGGGGCCCTTCGCCCGCGACGCGACCAGGGCGCAGGGCCGCCCTCAGCATCCTGCGGCCGCCCGGCCGCCGAGGGGGACTGGGGACCCGGCGGCCACCTCCCCCTCCTCCCCTGACCGGACACCCCTCGGGGCCGCCGTCCGAGCTCCGACCCGGCTCGGCGGCGCCTCCCGCCGCATCCTTCGCCGGGGCGGCAGCAGCTGCAGCGCGGGCACCCGCGGCCCCGCCGCCGCCTCACGCCCGCCGCGTGGCGCCAAAGGCCGCCCCTGGGGGGCCCTCGCGCGCCGCTCCCGCCTGCCGCAGCCCGCGCACGGCGCCGCCGCTCACGCCAACATGGCGGCCACCTCCGCACACCTCCCGCCCCGAGCTGCTGCTGCCGGGGCAGAGCCCGCCCGCTGTGGAGGCCGCCGATTGGCTGGCCTGCAGCGGAAGGGCCAATCGGGAGGGAGCGGGGAAAGGTGAGGGGGCGGCGCAGCCAGTCAGCGAGCGCTTCCTCAACACCGGAAGCTGTCACGGAGGAGCAGCTCCGCCCTCAGGCTGGCTCGCAGTGCTCCAGCGCGCTTCCTCCTCCGCCCTCGTGCCACGGGAGCGCTGCATGCCGGGAGCGGCCTCCCGGAAGCGGAAAGGGAAATGAACGGGAAGTGACGTCAGGGCGCTGCGAGGCGGTAGGCGTGCGCCTTGAGGTCGCGCAGGCGCGTTGCTTCTGGCAGAGGAAGTAGGCGTGTGGAACTGGAAGCTGGGGTAGTGTAGAAGGATGGAGCTTGCTGTGGTACTGAGGACTGTAAAAGAAAAAGGCAATACAACACCTACAAGCACACAAAACTGGAGAAAGAAAACATATACATTATATACATAGCATGCTATAAATAAACATTTGCAGGAAAAGAAATCTTTAACGCCTCTGCCTCCTGGATTCAAAGTGTCTATGTTACAAAAACAATGTCCCGTGGCACCTGCAGGCAGGAAGCTTGTCTTTGTGGAATATGAAGTTATTATATAAAAATAAAGTAGCTTAATTTTATGCTGTTTTTCTAATTGATTATTTTATATTGTCCGTGTAAAGAATCCGAGATGTAGCAAAATGGTTAATAAATGGTTATTATTTTACTATGGCCTAGCAGTTGCAGCACACTGAGGGATGCAAGGAAGAACTGGAGCTGCCAGTGGATTATATTTAATCCTGTTCCCTCTGGTCGTAAAATGGTCCAGTGAGGGGATGCTATTAGGGTGAGTAGCCCATGACTCCAAAAAACTCAAATGTCCATCATTCAGAGGATTCTTAAATAGTTTTATGAGAAGTTCTATTAAAGTTATTTACCTAGTGAGCAAACTATAGAAAAGTATTGAGACTGTAAAATATAATCAGACATAGGGTCTGATTTTTGGTTGGTCCTGTGTGGCACCAGGAGTTGGACTTGATCCTTATGGGTCCCTTCCAACTTGGGATATTTTATGATTCTATATTGCCATCATATATCACCCTAGTCTAAGTACAATTGCACAGGTTTTTCAAAACTAAGTAAGGCCTTCACTAATAATAAAATAGTATCTGTTGTTGATTCAGAAGGTACATATGACATCCTCAAAGATAAAGAGGAGCACACAGATCATTATCTAAATGCGAGTGGTAATTTAAGACTCAACTGCCCATTTTTTTACACAATGGTAGTGGTATTTTTGCTACAGCAATTGATTTAAGTGTTTCCTGCCTGCCTGTGGACATAAGAACAGTTCTGAACATCTGCACATAAGCAGCAGATTACAAAAGGTAAATTTATGAAAAGGGCATGAGCCTGCACCCAAGTCTCTTATTAACATAAGCACTAACTCCCAAGTTACAGCTTTTAGTGAGAAGAACTGAAAACATTGCTGGCAAAATACTACTTTTAAGCCTGACAAGAAAACAACGATTATTTCCCCCTTTTTTTTTTTTTTTTTCATTTCTAAAGATGGATGACAAAAATAGCATTATTAATTTTAGTGAATTTTATGGGATGTTTATAGTCCAGTTAATAAACTGGTAGTAATTATTCAGTATATAGCAGTTGGGGTAGAAGTTGGCTTACACTCTCATCACTGAAGAATTAGATTTTAAATTGAGAAATCAAACCTTCTCCAGGCAGCCAGTTGTAGATGTAAATTGGGCCTTATAAGAAAGAAAAGTAGCATAAATAACATTGATAAAAACCACTTTTCTAAGTTGTACAAAAGAAATTGGTAGCTTGCAGAAAGGTAAGGGTGGTGAACTGTCTACTTCTGACAGTCAGAGATAAGTGACTTATGCATAGTAAAACTGGTTTATCTGCTTACTCCACTTTAGTATAGTTACATAGTAGTTACAAGACCATAAACTGATGATTTTTTAAATTTTTTTACCAGGAATTGTTCTCTGCTGACGTAAATTCAAATAACTGCTGAGAGTACTGTGAGTAGGTACAGCAAGACCATCTTCTTGTAGTTCAGCCTCTAAATGTTGGATAAACTTTGCCTGTGATAAGCAAGTGGACTGCTAGTATTTCTGAAAATATTATCTTTAGCTATTTTAGGATATTAAGTGCCTTCTTCTATTAAATAATAATTCTTCGTCTTTTTCTCTTGTCTTCTTCTTCTTGTCTTTTTTCTCTAGCATTATTTCTATCCCTGGGTTATTTACGGCCAGTTTTCAGTGTAGGTTTATGATCGTGTGTATGTTTGGATTTTGTTGCTTGTAAGTACAGGCCTTTGGCGCATTTGCTTCCTTTGGGGCAGGTTCCTTGGTCTGTCCCTTTCTCAGATCATCTGCTGAGGATCAACAGGGCCTACAAACACCACTTTCCTTCCTATCAAGCCCCAGCATATGAGGTTGTATCAGCTCAGGTACTCAACATAAATTAAATGTCTGGCAGTACAGTGTTCTCAGCTTTTGGCAAAAGAATCTAACATATCTTTAGTTACCTAGCATCTTCAAACAGAAACCTCAAGAACATTTTTAATATTCATTTCACTTAAACTAGCTGACATTCTGGATATTGTGGTATGAATGGTAACTGCTCCCTTAGCTTTTTTCTTTTGTTTTAGTAATATTTTAAAATGCCTAAAAACAGCTATTAAAAACAACAACAAAAATAAATCATAATCTTTCTGTTAACCTCTTCCTAAACATATGTATTGGCCATATACTCAGGGTGAGTTGAGTTCAAGCAATTCTCAGGTCTAAGCAAAAGTTGAAGAAAACAGATGCTTATTGCAAGAGTAAAATTATGCATATTCTTTATAAGCAATAATCAGTCCTGACTGGAACAATTAAGTTGTCGCATTTTTACTGCTGTCTGTATTCCACAGAAAACTACAGTGGATATAACTAAAAAGGAACCACTGAAAATCCACATCCAATGCAGGTATGATACATTTTATAAGCCCTTTTCTTAATATAATTCCTGTTCTGCAGTATAACCAATATAAGCCCCATGCAGAGTCCTTCAAGTCAGAAAAAAGTGCATTTTTTGAGGATGAGATTGCAGAATTAATGCCCAAGTTATAAATGTATGCTCAACAGTAAGGCTGAGAGCAAAGCTTTTGGAACAGAAGATTCTGTAAACTTCATAAAATGATGGGTTTTTTTCCTCCTGACTCTCTCCCTAGCTTGCCTACATAAAAAGCGTTCAAAACTTTTCACCTGTCTGGTGGAGTACCATAAAACAGGACTTAAACATTTTGAGATCTCAAATTGCTTCTTTAATACTCTGAGCAGGTAAAATCCACGACCCTAACCTGTTGTAGATGATATATTTTTTTCCTGTGCCTCTGCCATTCCAGTTCTGCATGTTCCTGTCACCATCTTAGGAGGGCTCAGGGCTGCAAAACCAGTCTCTTGCATAACACAAATGGGTTTCCTCAAGCAACTCTTTCTTCCAACTATGTTCCCAAGAAAGACTCCATCAGAGGTTGTACTCTGAGCCCAGACTCACCAACTGTAATTGTAAAATTGACATAACACAGGTCAAGTGTGCACCGCAGAAGGCTGATTTATATCTGCATAGGAGTGTTTTAAGTACAGCTTTACTGGGATGTGGGAGAAGGCAGAGGAGGGAAAAAGAGACCCAGAGACATTCTCCATCTGCTCCCCACTAGCGCTAACAGCCTCCCCTGCAGTCAATTGCTGTTTCTGTATAAACCTTACTGACATCTAGATGTGGGACTGAAGTGTGGTAAAGGATCTGACAGAACCAAACATCTTTGTGATTATGACCAGGCTGAAGCTTACTGTCTGAACTGGTCTGTGTTCCTTTTGCCTAAGGTCATCAGCCTCAAGGGCTTATCTTGTTAGCTTCTATGTACAACTCTTAATTTATGGAAAAACTCTGCTTATGTTGTATTTCAATACCAAAACAGGGATGGATGCTGGCACCAAAACCTAAAGGCACATGCTCAAATGTGTGTGGAAAAGTAACTAAAGAGTGGCTTGGATGGCAGATTTTGAGGTAAAGTTAGTGTGGGAGCACCAGAAGCAAATACGATGGGAGAAACAAAGACAGTCAAGGACACAGTGAAAAGGGTCCCAGAGAGAACGTGGTCCTGAAAAAAGTTTGAGTAAACACTTCCCCTGGGCTTAACAACACTGACGGACAGAGTGAAACCAGAGGTGGGAGTGGACATCCTCACTGTTACTTGCTGTATGGTTCGTCTTGCAGAGCTATGCATGTCACTTGCAAGCAGGACTGCACAAGGAAACTCCAGCACCTATTCATTCCTGGCTTACTGCTTGAGTCAGTAGAAACAGCACTGTGTTTGCAACATATTTGTGTTAGCCACTCTGTATTTCGTATCACCCTGACCTTTGTGTTGTAATGGAATGATAAACTCCACTACAAATTTCATTAGTTTAACACTTTGAGTTATCAGAAGACAAACATCACTTCATTTCTTTGCATTTTTAAAACCTACGACTCGGCATGCTTCAATAAAAACATGCTCCCTCACAATTCTACAAGAACGGGAGTAATACTGTGATGCAGTACTAGGATTACCAACAAGCAAATACCTATATCAAAATAGATTAAACACTAACGTGTTTACACACATTGTAATAAGCTAAAAAGTAATAAGCTGATGTTTAACATAAAGAGCAAGCCATGTTATAATTTGAAACTGAATTAAAGATTATCTGGAATCTATGAACTTAGCTCTTGTCAAAACATAATCACTTCTAAGAAACATTTGAATACAAATAGAGTTGTACACAATTATCTGTACACAAATAATATTTTAGTACGCAAATAATACTTATTTATACACAAATAATATTCTAGTCATGGAGAGGTAAGGTAAGTTCGTAGGGATACGCTGATGCAATAAAATATATATTGCATCATATTTCAGCTCAAAATGTTTAACCAGTGCGTCCTCCCTGATACTACATGGGACTCGTATTCCCAAGCCTGCACATCAACTGAACTTCAATAGGTAAAATGCATTTTTGAAACTACACCTGAAACACCAGGATGCTTCTAAGTCTGTATGACTTCATGGAAACAAGAGTGTTACCTTTGGAGTGCTAATGGAATTTCAAAGAGAAATAGTCCAAGCTAAGACATCTGTGGATATCATATAAAACATTTAGTCATTTCAGTGCTGTTACAAGCACACATAGGGTGGCACAGTTGTGAAAATGATGAAGCTGTAGTAAAGTAAATCTCCACTACAGTGACTCCACTGCACAAACATTTATCAGTGGGTCTATGATCACCAACTCTATATGAAGGCTTGAGCTTGTGAATTAGCAAAGACTGCGCAGACTACGTCACTGGGTGCTATAACGTTATAACTACTATTATTTAAGATTACCCACAATCATTATTTTCTTACCGCAGGTAGCTGCTGTTAGTGGTGGGATACTGGTGGTGGTGATAATGTTCAGGCTGGCTGTGCCAGAAAAGCATTTTGGGATGAGGCGAGGCGTTGTGCTCAACCAAGAGATGGTCGCTGCAGTGATGGGAGAGAAGAAAGAGAACACACACATTCAGATTAAAGTTGCAGTTATTTCCTCTAACACCTTTATATTTAGCATCTGCCACCACGTTTGCAGGTGTCACTCTCTCCAGAAGAGACAGACAGCTGAAAGTCTTGGCTGATCCCCACCTCCTCTTTTGCTCCCCAGTCTTGCTGTGTTATTAGCTGCTGCCCAGCTGCTAGGCTTGACTTTGAGCCAACATGGTGTCAGATGCAGCCCAGTCATCACTAGCATCTCCGTTTATCTCCTCTTCTCTCCCACACTATCAGTGTCACTGCGCAGAACTGCATGTTACAGAGCTGGGAGCTGAAACCTCATAGCACTGCTGACTCAGAGAGGCAAATAGTTCTCTCTTCATGCAGTCCACTGAAAGCACTGGAAAAATATGCGTGCATGACTGAAGAGAAAAAATAAGGGGGAATATACACTGCTGTCTTTAAGATAAGCGGAACACCTTCCTTCTATGGACATATTCAAGACCCCTGTGGACACCTACCTGTGTGACCTACTGTAGGGAACCTGCTTTAGCAGGGAGTTGGACTCAATCTCTTGAGGTCCCTTCCAACCCCTGCAATTCTGTGATTCTCAGTAGTGTTTAGACTGCACCCCTTTTGTCTGTTCATTCTGTACCTGTGTTCAAGTAGCAGATTACTACATACATATAAATATATATACATATACATACTACATAAAATTATAGTTAAACTTACCTTCTTGCCATTAAAAATAAACATAAAAAAAACACTGTCAAATTGCTTGGAAAATATTTACAAAATCTCCTCTCCCCCCCTCCCTGGCGACACACGCTTCAGAGAAAAAAATCATATTCAGATGCAAACTGTCTGCTTGGCGCATCCACGTGCTGTTTGCTTGCCCAGGTTTGCAGCAAGGATCCCAATATCTACTCTAAAACAAAGTCGTGCTGATCAATCCTGCTAAGACCTTGACACACAGAATTAAGAGTGCACACATCCAAAAATCTCAATAGAAAGTAAGTTACCTGCAGAGGGCACCCATTCTGCTTGAAATAGAAAGGACTACTGACAGAACAGGAATAGTTTGCTGTTATTCTTTTAAACAGCATCCATGCCCCCTTCCTTCTATAAAAAACATACTTTAAAATGTTACTGCAATATTGTGACAATACCTGGGCTATGAAAATCAGAATATCAAAGAGCAGGGCTCTGGAAAACAAAATGTAATTATTTCTTATTAGAGAGGCAATACTAAACAGCAGTCAGAAAACTTCAAACATCGTTCTCCTTTTGGTGTGGTGGAGCATCACAGCAAATGTGCCCAGCCAGTCCCTCTGCTTCCTTTCAGTTTCCAGGAGTCATGCTCATACAGATTAAAAATAATGAAGTCACTGGTTACATCCGAAGCAGCGACTCAAGCAGCCTCAAGGAGATGAGGAATTTATTAGTAGAGGATGAAATGATGAAGACTATTGTGATCACATTTATTGTGTTCAGCTTCGTTTGTGAATCTCTGCTTCTTACAAAAGGTGAAAGTTCAAGGCCTGTCTTACGGGTACTCCTCATGGTGTGCATGTTTCAAACTTGTGTGTGGCCACAAAAGCTGCTGTTATAAGCCATCCTCACTGTGACCACTGCTCCTGATGGTATAGAAGCAAAGCAAAACCAAATCTTGTGGACTCCCATGCAAAAGCACATTGCTAATTTGGTAAATCAATCTGTTTCAGTGGGAATGCCTATTCCAATATTCTAAAAGTTTTATGGTTCAGTTGTACAACTGGGCACATCACAATTCAGAAGGTGATCATGTCAAGTTTCTCCTATTTTGAAGAAGCCATTACCACTCTCCAGCTTTGGAAGCACAAAGGACTTCACTTCCTCGTTCCTTTGTTCCCCACAAACATTTTCTCAGATAAGATGGCATGGGTGGAGGTAGGCATTTGCCACTGCACAGAAGCTCAACTTCCTGAAACTGCATCTATCTCATGATGTCTTTTAGACACCTTTTTGAGTCCATCTACATCAAATCAGTTGCAGGTATCTGTACCTTGAAAAATAATATACGTAAATACCTGCTAAAGCAACAGCAGGGTGTCACACATACCACACAAGGCCTCGAGTTCAGAATACTTGGCTTCCAAATGAGGGTTAAGATCATTGCACTACCTTCCTCTTTTGTGGGAGTAAATTTGTCACTCTTTCCCTCCACTAGGAGTTGGCAAGAAGCCTACTTCTTCATTCATACATGCTTTGAGTTCCTTGCAAGTAAAGTACTAAGCCAAACACATAGGACATGTTATTACTGAAACTGAATTAAACACTAACATAATAAAGGAAAAAATCCACACTCGGTAATTAGTATTTCTTCCCTTTCTTCTCTTTCTGATCTTGTATTTCGACTGATTTTCCTTGCAGGCATTTTTAACATCAGGATAAGCTTCCCACATTGTACTTAATTCTGGTATTTTGCTTTGCCAAGTACTGTACATTCCCCATACCCACACCTGCTGCCCTTGACTAACCTCTAGACAGAAAGGTATGTAGTTACCTAGTTGTGCAAGTTTGGGGACAAATAAGGTGAGTTTTTATCCTCGTGCTGTTATTGTTAAGGAGCTATTTTTGTTTCTTGGCTTATAATCTGCCTAGTAAGTACTAAACAGGTCTCGGCAAAGGAGCATTGTATACACAAACAACAAGACACTATTTATTTAAAACATCTCTTGCTTTAAGGCTTGTGTACAGCATGCAAAGTCCGACCTGAAATTTAAGGCGGGGAGGCTCATGTTTTGCTAACAGGTGGATCTGCACTGAATCTAATTACTTCAACATACTGTGGCTGAAAACTTTAATTACTGATTTCTTTTTTTTTCCCATGAGCAGCATCCAAAGGGAGGTCTATTAAGGCATGATAATCTTACCTACTTAAGCTTTTGTACAGAGCAATCAGTCTCCTCACTTTGTGATTGGCCTTCTGAGAACTTCAGCAAATAATGTTAAATATTAAATCTGGTTATGTACACAGCATGTGTTTGCTATTTGTTTTTGGCAAGTAAAAATATTCTTCAGACATCACCAAATGGAAAAAAGATCAGTCATGTACCATGTAAGACATGGTAAATTTACTTAGGCTATGTATATGTTCTGAGAAATGTTTAAAGTTTTTGTTGTCAAGTGATGACGTTTAGTTGTGCTTGAAATGCTAGTTCAGTTTAAAAGCAAAAGACAGATTTGCATGAATGCAGGAACAACCCCTATATATTTAAGCCCCGGGAGAGCATACAGGATGTTATTTCGATATGCCCTGTTTGGTCTTTGGACTCTTTTTGGTTATGTCAACAATTGCTGCCAAATGCAGGGTAACTTTGTGGTAGGAACACCTGTCAAAAGCTACCATCAACAACCTTGTTCACCTACATCACCAATTAGCAATTAGGTATTCATATCTGAATGATGCTCCCTGCTTAGACTGGCTGTGAATCCATCATACATGCATGTGAAAGGTGCCAAGTCAGATTTTCTTTGCATGCACTTTTTAAAGTACTTCTCTGTCTCTCTCACATGTATTGTTAGTGGGATTGTATTCTTTGCCACTACTACAATGAACTTCAACACTGACAGGTAAGAATCACTAGCAAGAAAAGTTTCTGCATATGCTCCATCCCCATCCAAAGTTGGGGGAAATCACACATTTCTGATGCATTAGTCAGACCAGGCCCATCCTCCTAGTATTGCTGTGTCTGGACATCTGAAGCTGGCAAAAGTACACAAACGACTGCAAAAAGCCTGAAAACAGCAATGTGCTGTGCTGCTTTTATGCAGGAAAGGATAAGCACTAATGCCTGTATATTTTCCAGGTTCACCTGCCATCTTTTTTCTGGATCTTTGGATAGTTTTAGACATCCCAATCTGGCCTTCCTTATGTTGAAACAACTGTGGTAAAGAGTGCTGCATTTACCAGTCCAGCTGCTGCTTTTCCGATCAGTGCAGGACATGCTCCTTCCCCCATGGGTTCTATCCCCTCAACAAAAATTCTGAACGCCTCAATTACAGGATATTACTCCTGTAATTTCTTCCTCCATAGTCGTATTCCTAATGCAACCCACTTCTGAATCTAAGAGAATGCGATTACGGTCCTGAGGCACGAACTAACAGGCTTACTGACTTCATATCTCATGATATGAAGGCATAATAGGTAATACATTAGGTTTCTTTTTTTGATCTTAGGACTTTAAGGCCTGCAAAGGAAACTGCCATACAAAGGTCATTTGTAGGCGTAAAGATACATTAAAATTGCCCAGAGCAATTTTTGGTTTAACCCATCACATCATGCCTGAATCAAAACTTAACTCATCAGGTTTTTATAGCTATGGAATGGGATGGAGTATATCATAGAATCATAGAACGCCCTGGGTTGAAAAGGACCTCAAAGATCATCAAGTTTCAACCCCCCTGCTGAGTGCAGGGTCACCAACCACTAGACCAGGCTGCCCAGAGCCACGTCCAGCCTGGCCTTGAATGCCTCCAGGGACCGGGCATCCACAACCTCCCTGGCAACCTGTTCCAGTGCGTCACTGCCCTCTGAGTGAAAAACTTCCTCCTCATATCTAACCTCAACCTCCCCTGTCTTAGTTTAAAACCATTCCCCCTTGTCCTATCTCTATACCTTTTGTTTTGTAGAAGGTTCAGAAGTTTATCAAGGTGAACTTCAAGTGTCTTGTTATTCTGCTATCCTGCTCTTGTTATGCACCTATTTGGTAGTAGAAAAATCAGTATTTGGACTTGCAGATTGCTGTGGCACTGTCAGCTTCCTGCACAATCTGACACCATGCACTGAGGAGACAGCTCAATTCCTTCTCTTTCCTAGTGGACAGCATCCCTCTTACCTGTGGCTCTAAGGCACCTCTATTAACATCCAAGGCTGAACGTTTTCAAGCACTGTGCTGTCAGCAATTTAAAACATGCTAATCTGCAACTGAAACAGACACATCCAGTCCCCCCACCAACATGTATTTCAGCTGTTTAAACCAAGTTAAAATCAGTGTTTCTTCATCTTCCCTGGTATTGTAACATGAACCACAGGTTCATGCACAGGTAAAGCAAACTGTGATAGAAAATAGTAGTGTTTTGTTTTCATATAAGCAAACCCTCAAGGCATGGAACATTCACTTTTGCCAACATCTATGGCAGAAGTTACTGATTCCAGGGTGCTGCTGGAGGACCACTCTGAAGTTGTTCCCCAGTCTGCTTTGTCTGGAAGTGAGATGGGGAGCTCATATGGGATGTTCTCAGTTCTGCCACGGTCAAAGCTGAATAGGTGGTGAGGGAACATCCAACCAGACTGAGTTTTGAGAATGTCCTCTGCCTAATGCAAATGTACATTTTTGTTTATACTGGTATAAATTTTCCTTGACTATACAGGGACAGCCTTTGAATCTAGCTTGACATGGTTAAGCTACTGATTTCAGTATGAGTTTATGGAGGTACAAAGATTTCCGTTGCTGGACAACAGCCAAGATCTAAGAAAGAAGGAACATAAAATGAAGGACTTACGGAACTTTGATGCCTAATATAAACTTCAGTTACCTTTCTACCTACTGCCAGTGATAACAAGTCTGGATATCGTATGCAGATATGCTGGTTTTTCCACTGAAGAGAGATATTTTCCGTGTTTCTATATCAGCATTATTTCCGATCTTACTCCCTGAGAATATACTTCATTAGAATCACTTGTATCTACCTAAAATGCATTGAAGAACAATTTTATTTTTGATAGAAATCATATCATACTATAAACAGCTTGCCAAATACCATTTCAGTTTCTAAGTGTTACTGTTTAACAGTAATTTATGAATGTAACTGCAATTCTGTCTCAGCAGAAATTACTAATTAGGGAACTTCTAAGTAAACACGTTTATTACCCTAAAACCCTGACAGCAAATGAAGAAGCTGCCCAACTTGGGAACCCTGAAGTCATAAACTATATTTCAATATACATGCATAAACAAGATATATAGAAAAAAAGCAAATTAACTTTGATTTTTTTCACCACCAACTACCACAATTTCCCAAACTTCCCTAATTACCAGGAGTCATCAACAGAACAAAATCCACTTAACAGAACATTTGTGATGTATGAGGCAAATCCTTGAAGTATGTGCTTCTAACGACATGGAAGACTTAGCTACAAAATTTAGACGGGAAAATAGAAGTTTTCTTTAAAGAACATAGTAGAAATAACTTTTAAAGTAGAATACAACTGCAAAACTAATCAGTTAATTATTTCACTTGGGAGGAAGCGTCAGTTCAATTTCTCCAGCTAATCCCTCTGCTCCCAAACTGCCCATCTATCCTTGTATTATTTTTACTGCATTCTGTGTTTCTGTTTGTAAATTACCACAACCAGCCAAACCATTCTCACTAGCCTGTCATAGGGATTAACTGTAGCATAACTCACATTTATTCCTCTTTTTTTTTTCTCTTTTATGATTATTTTCAAAGGGACAATGTTATATTCACGGTCTGAATTCTTCTGCTGGAAATTAAACTGTGAGCACTTCAGGCCTTCAGTTTCTACAGGCGTTCTACACGGATGTGTTTGTGAATTTACTCAAACATTTAACTCTTCATAGAAGCTGTTAATAATATGAGAGTCTGCTTCAGGATGAAAGTGTTTGTTCTTTTCACTCTGGGACTCCAACCACAAATAATAAACACAACTCAATCTGTTCCAGTATTTATCTTTAAAAACAAACAAGCAACCAAACTCAGGGAAATTTACATGATCAACTCTCCTTTCAATTTACATTTACTATCCCAATTTTAGCTGAACATAATATATTACCCAAAATCATTTAAAGCAAAAGACATCCAAGTCCAAGACATCCAAGACATGCATTTTCTATCCTGATTCTGCATGTAGTTTTCTTTCCTTCTTCCTCCCGTTTAAGCCCAAAATCAACCTTTAAGAATCACATTTCAGTATTCAAACCACTGCAATGTCCTATCTTTACAGGATATTAAGAAAGCCTTTCTGAAAAAGAACAACGGGAATTGTCCTGATTTTTCACAGGACTTCATGGTTGTGGGTTTTTTTGTTTTTTTTTTTTAAGATAAACCACCTCCAGTACAAACATAAGGCATGACTAATCACAGCTCAATTTTAATTGAGCTTTTGTCTATTTGTAATATAGGAAATGAAGGCAAAAAGCAGTGCAGCTAATCTGGTAACTGGCTGCAGCGGAGAACATTTTGTTGCAATTTCTTACATTCTGATGGCTTCATTTAATACAAATTCTAAGCACATACAGCAGCCCCATCTTTGTTGGGAACAGAACTAATCAGATCATAATTAAAATATCAATTTAAATATATTGCATTTAGACTTTCAGTAGATGGGATGTCACATTTAGAACAATTAAAGGTGTCTTTGAAGTGTAACCGAGGGACAAACTTTGTGTAAATATCTCCTCTCCTCCCCCTGGAGTAAAACTTTACAGTCATAGGGGATAAAAACATTTCTTTCTTACCAACTTTTGTTTACAGATAAAAAATTACTTCCATCCAGAATATATATGGTATGTTTCAATAAACTTATTTTTCAGTATGAAATAACATCTTCAAAAAGATGACTAAGCAAAGTCATCTTGAAATGATCATTTGAAAATAAATATTACCTGTAGAAAAAGCAGGAATAATATATGGGACTATTAAACTTAGAATTTGTGCCATTTTAAAACGATATTTCATATAATCAAAATGTAAAACTACAAGATATTAAACTGAAAAATATTTTTGAAATATTAAAAAAATAAAATGCTAGCAATGCATAATGTACAAATAAATGAAACAGCAAACAAGAAGCCTGCTGAGATGAAGGAAATTTGGTATTCATAAAGATCCTATTCAATTTCCAAAAACTATTTTTGTCTAGCATACCTATATTCACACCATGTTCTCAAATGCTGTCAGATTTACTAACAGAGTATCTAAAGAAACATCATTTAGACACAAAAACATGAAGATTATTTTTTAAACCAATACTGTTTCAATGACTTTATAACCTTTCTTATAACATGAGATCAAATAAATCAGAAAAACAGAATGTATACATTGCTAATTTTTTTTTTAAGTAATGTTATGTACATTTTATTGCCAGTATATGCACAATGGTAAGCATAGAACTATAAATACACAATGTAATTAAACGGTAGAAAACAACAAGAATGTTACACATAACAAAGGAAAGAAAGAGGAGATACTATTTTCCTGATGTAGCTGCTAAGAAGGGCTAGTGACAAGTTATGACAGCCTTGATTTGAAGTCTTTACATATATTTCTACAACTTTTCCTCCAAATAAATCTCTGTAATGGCATTGCTTCTTTAACAACAACATCTCAGCTTTTCTATCGGATTCACTTCCAACTAAAGTGAAAACAACCTTTCATTTAACTACAAGCATCTGACATTTTTTTAATTCAGTTCCGTTTTTCAGGGTACCTAGCAAGTAAAGTGTATAAACAGTTCTTGCAATATTTGGCTGTGTGTTGAAGAATAGAGTTTTCAATATGCATTAAGTGATAATTTGGGAAAAAAACAAAGACATTTTCTGTAGCTAGTTCTTCCACCAGGTGCTATATGCAGCAGCTCAGCCAAAAAATTAGTCACCCTGAAGAGGTAGAGAGAATTTTAGCCTAGCATCGATCATCATCCTTGGCACTACAATTTTCTCTCTTATCAGGATATACTTCCTACAACTAGACAACACCACAATCAAAGGGAAAAAAAAGCTAGGGAAAAAGAGTTCCCACCATTTCTGGGAAGGGTGCTGCTTATCCCAGTTCTCAGTTAATTAACTTGTTGTTTATATCAAAGACAAAAAAAAAAAAAAAAAAAAAAAAAAAGATGAGAACATTTAGGGACACATTTACTTGATCTTTTTTCTCTTTCCATTATCAAGTTCATAAATACAAAGAACCATTATTCACAATAAACTAACTCTTTTTCAAAATGGAAAAACAAACCCTGGAAACATTTCCACACCTTAATCCAGATGGGTCTTGAGGATGCTATTCAAGAAAACCATGCAAACAGTTCGGTGCAGCTTTCCCAACTCATCCAAAATATATAATTTTTTAAATTAGAAGGTGGAAAGATCGATAGCATTTGTGACTATTCCCTCCCCCCCCATTTAAATTCAGTGCAGAAAATCTTGGTGCTTGTAGGAAGATAACGAATAAATAGTTTTCTGCACTGTTGTCATAAAATCCCATGTGAGTTACAATACAAGACTACTGGTTCCAGCAATTAGGTTGAGAGGAAACATTCTAGTGATAAATACATACTGAGCATGCTTGGGCAGAGCACTCCATTCTGAAGCATCCTGCTTGAAGAATGAAAGGTGGCAAGGATGGTTCACGTCCATCAAGTGACCATTAACTCTGCAGCTAAAAGCAGACTGCCACTCTATCACCAGGTCGGCAGTGCTACCCTGAAAGGGCTGTCTCCCACACTAAGAGGTACTGGTTGTACCAGTCCTCTGCTGTGCACACTAAATTCTTATTTATGCAACAAACATACAACCAATGAACAATATCACTTTTACAGAACTGGATCGATCCAGCTTTTTTATAGGCATATTTCTCAATCTCTGGAATATCCCAAACAAGCTGTAAATAAGATGATGAACCACCAGCAGCGACTGAGTCTCACTGCAGTTCAGACTAGTTCTGCCTAGTTTCACATCACTTCTTGTTTCTAGCGAAGGACACAATACTCAAACAAAATAGCAATAAAAACAATGTTATCTGCAGCTGAGAAAAAGCAACAGAATTTATATTTTAACTTCTGAAGCTTAAAGCATACCTGTTTAATTAGCATTAAAAAAATCTTTTTTAATACAATAACACTGGCAAAAGTTAATGGGAAGACACAGAGGATTGCAACAGGATAACGGATGAATTAGGTTATTTTTAAATTTTATTTTGCTTTGATCAGCTGATGTTAATACTGCTTTTCCTTAGATTTGGAATAATTCTATTGCAACAGTCACATGCAGGCTGAAGATAGCCATTGGTTAAGGGAAAAAAAAAAAAGAAAAAAACAGAAAAAAAGAAAAAGAAACAAGAGTTCCAAAATTTTTGTGTAAGAATTTTCCTTTCACTTGATGAGGGCTTTGCCCTTGCTTTAGGAGAGCTGGTTAATTCTCGTCAGCTTCATTAGCTTTGTCCAGACATATCTGCTGTTGTATCCCCTGGTCCAGAGCCTGTTTGTGCACGCTTGATGTAAAGGTTCAATAACTTCATCTGCAAAGCCAGAAATTAATTTTGTTTAGTATTTACAAATTGTATACGCTACAGAAATAATACAGCAAAGCAGACATTAAAGAATTCTTCTCTTAAAAGCAAAACTGTAGTTTACAGAATTAATTGAAAGGTAACATATTTGCTAATAGAAATAACTAACACAGCAAAACTAAGGATGTAAAGAAGAAAGCAACCTAGGGTAGCTACAATAAGACAGATACTTTTCCCCGAATTACTATGCTGCTCTGATTAAGGCAGGTTATTTTTTTTTGCCTGTTTCTTTGTTTTAAGTGAATGCTGTGGTTTTAAGCCTCTAATTACAGGTACTGAATCCAGTACCTACTAAAGCTTCCAACACTGTCTAAAATCACATTCAATGCAATCACTGCCAGGCTGTTTTTAAAATGTAACTGTTTTATTCAAAGATATACAAAATTAATTGTCTTGTTTTATCCCCATGGACAAACTCATAACATACATCTGTTTGAATGTAAAAAAACAGCACATAAGAGCTATCAATAAAATCAAAAAGGAATGCAAGGTTCTTCCTCATCACCAAATCAGAGGCACTGAAAGGACAGATAAAAGCAAAAAAAGAAACCCAAAGAAGTAGCAAGAACAGACAAACTGTGTTACGTAACAACTGCTTTCCAGTCAGCACTGCATGAAAAACAAGGCAAAATATGCAGGTAGGAAAAGCCATGCTGAATATAGCTACTATCACTGCTTCAGAATAAGAAGTCTGACAGTGCACTCAAGAAAAAAAATTTCTATTTTTTTTTTCGGCCACTGACAATACAATTAAATCTACTGTAAAACAATAAGAAACAACTTGCTATTCTTCTGTTTGCTAAAGTTTGCGTATGTGCCTAAGTATCTGCAAACCTATGGATTTTCAGTTTTGAACCTTTGATGGCAAAGTCACACTGATCCTCCGAGTGTTTCAGTAGCCCTGGTTATCACCATTTGGATATACACTTTTATGCAACCTTCTGCTAATTGCAACCAAAACACAAATGTATACATGTAATTATGAACCTAAACATCTTAAATGTAATTTTTTACTTACTTTACTGCCAGTGAGTTGACTGAGATGTGGTTTTAGTTCATCACCTATTACTGCATGAATGGCTACAAGGCAGAAAACACATGCCTTACGAACACTGCTCTCTGAATTATCATAACCCTAGAAAGCAATAAAATTAACATTAATTGCATATCAGTTAATGATTAAAAGCCCCAGAAAACTATTTACTACTACTTATAATAAATACATTAAAATCTACATTAAGTGAATGCAAAGCATTCCAATAGGAAAAAAGAGAAAAAAAAAAGCAAATACAGAGCACACACATTGCAATGGCAGGCTGCTTATTAATTACCCTTTAGAGTTATTTTCCAGACTGAAATTAAAACCCATACAATTCCTGTTCATAATTTATACTGAAAACAGAGCTGCTGCCATGCTGCACATGGAAATGCAATAGCGGAGAACACAGGAGAAACTGTTCTAGATTACAGAGATATTTATTAAACAGAAGACCATTATATTCAGTGCTTTCTTACTCCGAAAGAAGCTGTTTCTTAACAGGTAAAGCTTCTGTTGTTAACTACCACCTTGTTACTGAATGATTTTTGCTTCTTATGCCTGCTTGTCTCGCACTGCTTTCTCAGAAGGTTCTGCCTCCTACCTTCTTGCAGATGCCTGACTTGACCACACGCATTAAAGTCAGAAATCTGCAGAATGCAGCTGTCAAATTCTGGAAAGTCTTTATTCAGCATATGCAAATTAATGTATTTTGACTCTTTATAAGGTGGGAGATTATTTTTAAAGATGGACATTTTATTAACTTTCCCCAATCAACTGCTTCTTTCCTCTTGCTTCCCCCAAGCCTCAAGTGATAAAACCCCATAATAATACACACATTCAACATGGATCATTTCAAAGCAAACGGTCACAACTTGGAAAAGATACTATATGTAACTGAAAGAGTCTATTAAACTTAACTACCACCAATACTTTGTATCATAGCCAGATCTTGAGGCCTAACCACAGTTACAGGTTTAGGTAGGTGACAATGAAAACAGTGCTCCCACTTTCTGAGTTATTTTGGGTCAAAGTAGCCATCAACTGTAAGACCAATAAAAATCCTTCATGAGAGCCAAGTGGTAATATTTGGAAAAAATCTTTGTAATTCGTACAAAGAAAGAGGGTTTTGCTGCTTTGTTTTTACCTGTATTAAACCTGGCACAATTTCCGGTAAAAGCTGGGTAAGAGTTTCTTTAGATACTCTCTCTATGACTTTTGTCTGCATTTTGATTGCAGCCAGATTAATGGGGTAATCTGCAGTCTGGATAATTGGACAAAGGACTTTGATGCACTGATCTGGGCTAATGGAAGTGGCCAGCATAGAAGCAGCTTCTTCAGCAGATCTCACCACCTATTGAAAGAATAAGACAAGGAAAAATGATTTATAAGGAGTATCAGTACCAGTACTGGTCTTGAGCATCAAAATTTCTTAACAACTCCACAGTATTGTAAAAATATGTAAATTAAAGGATTTTTAAATGTGTGCAATTTTGCAGCTGCTAGACTACTGTACTAAAAACAAGGCTCTTCCCAATACTGTGTGACTGAACTATATGCTCTCTGCAAGATGCGTATTGTTGTCTTCCACACCTGCCTTACAATACCTTCCAAACCTGACAGTAACTGTTGAATCAGATCTGAAATCTCTCTAGTCTGCAATGTTATGCAGAACATAAATACAATATTATGCAGCTATATACTGAAATTGTCTCCACTCTTGGAAAATCTACAATTTCCTGTGTTATCATTCATTACTGTCTCTGGTCATCGATAAGCTTCCACGTTCATCTCAAAAACTGTTTAATGACATGCATAGATTGCTACTTCTAGAGGCTTCCCACATCTTTGATTTTTAAAAAATCTCATTTAAGAGTTCTTGAAGCCTGAAGAATACAGTAAAGCAATTAGTCAAAAGGTGCAGAAGCTCAGGATCCAACACAGACATAAGAGGGAAAATTCATCTCTTCATACTTCTGCATCTATGGTATCTGGCAGCTAACAAGACAAGCTGCTAGATTATGTACAAAAAAACTCCAGAAGCCATTCTCTTCATCCTTGTTTACTCTCTCACATGCATGAAAAAGAGAAATGGAATAGTAATATAGAGGGAAAAATGGAAAGAAAGAAAAAAATAAATGCAGTGCATGGAATTAAGAGGGTGCAGGGAAAACAGAGACGAGTATCAGATGAGTGACAAAGATCACTGGTATGGAAAGAACTGCAGTCAAATTTGTAAACTTGGAACTCCACACTAAGTCCCATACACAGAAAAAGTCCTACCACAGGGAATGTGGGGGTGTAGGGAAGGCAGGGAGGAAATTTATTCATGTCATTAGACATCTTATTTTCATAACATCAGTGATACTGACGTGAACTGTTTAGTGTTTGGGTGGTTTCTGTATTTGTGTTTCTTATATCAAAATACATCATCCTTTGATGCTTTGCACATATCATAAGCATTTCTGAGCAAGATTACACATCCTTTTGTTCCTCAATCTCCTCAGTATTCTCAGCCACAACCAACTCTTTCCTGTGGTATCTTCCAGTGCCTTCTCTCCTAAAAGCACTCAAAGCCATGCTCTTGAATGGTGAACCAGGATGGTTTAACCAGAGCTGGTTAAAAATGGGAAGGGATTATAACTTCCTTGCCACGTTCGGTCCTATCTCTCAACTACCATCCGTATAGAAATCCAAAGGGTTGTATTAAATACCTGGGCTTACGATGATGTATAACAAAAAACTCCCTTCAGTTATTCTTTGTAGAGCTGTGCTGGCACTTCCTTGGTTATGGTTTTATGTCCTCTTGGGCAGCACCCAAGGCAACTGTTATTAGGGCTGATATTAAGCATTTCAGAGCTTACAAAACTGCCGTTCATTTTTGTTTTTGCATACCTGTGTTAACTAGTAACAGCAGAATGCTTCATTATTACACAAATTACTTCACTGGTAAAATCTGACTGATTTCTCAAACAATTTCTGGACAAAATAAAGCTGCTGCATTTTGTAATATTTTATCACAACCTCAAATAAGCAGAATAATTGATTACTAACCTCCTTATGAGGATCCTTATGTGCTTCTAATGTCTTCATTATTGTGAGCTCTGCGTAATTCTTAAACCTCGCTGGCTGATTTCTTAGGATTTCTCTTAGAACTTTCAAGGCCAAAGCTCTAATTGCATGCTAAAGATTTAATATTAAAACAAATGAGTTATGTATCATTGAACAGACAAATGCTTAAGTATTAATTCAACAGTTCATAAAGTTTTTGATAATGGTAAAATACCAATTATTTTCTATCCATATATACAATATGAAATTAATATGGAAATAAATACAGCTAAAAAAATTCATCAGTTGTTCACTCTTCTCAAAATAATTCCAGAGGTGTATCATAAACACGCTGCTAATTGGAACTATCTATGCTAAGCTGCATACAATTTTACTTTTTCAAAGTGCTGCTAAAAATTTTAGCATCACACAAATACATTATCCTTGAAAACAGACATTATTATTATCATCAAATAAGAAGCAGTTATTAGTGCCACTTTGAACCTCAGCAATTTAAATAATATGGTCCTTATAGGGAACATTTACACAGAACTCAGGCTCTTCACTATGAGCACTATTCATTTCAGAAACATACATTTTTGAAAGCTTTCCATACATGATGTTTTGATATTCTAGAGTTTACCAAGGGCTATTAACAGATGAGCTCTGAATCCCAGTTTAATTTAATCAATAACACAGGAATAAAAAAAACTAAGGATACTTGAGAAGACGACCTTTTCACCATGAAGGCATTTAGGGTTCACATGACTCTCTTGCATTTCCACAACTTTTTGCTTTTCAAGATTAGCTGGAATTTGTGCCTTTCCTACAACCCATACAACTTTCAAAGACACTGAAAGCAAACCATGTGCTTTGTTAACATTTTTAACTAGATTAATCTAAGTTTACCTCTTTGTCTCCAAGTGTTTCAAGCAGCAAAAGCAGTATTGTTTTGAAGTGCTCATCCCAAACACCAAAAGACTCTTCTTGAGTTAACTTCATGAGCTCATAGAGGGCAGCCTTTCTTTCCTCAACTCTCTCGTTATGGTTTGATAACTCTTTTAGTAACTCTGCAACTAGATCAGAATGATCCATGGGAGGCTCTATCAAAAAGGAATGTACACAAACAGAACTTTGAAACTTGGAAGTAAATATTAGTGCCTGATGCAGAACTGAAAAGTATCTTCTAGGACAGCTAACTGCTTTCTACCATTTTTTTTTCTGTTTTCCTCCAAGTCCGTTTGCCAGAATTGCAGTTTTATTACTTCATTTTCAATGCAGACAATACTCCTGAACAAGCTTACAATCACAGTAAAACAACGATACCACAGCCAGACATCCAAACAACAAAAAACACCCACAAAAAAAAGAGAATCCAGCAACCTGTAAGCTGGTTTACTGCAGGAGCTTATTATTCCTGTAACACGCAAAGTGGCAAGTTCCCTGTATCCTTTTAAATCTGATTCACAAAGGGCTGCTTTTTGCATATGACCCATCCACTGAAGAAGAGAAATTCATATTTTCACCTTTAGTATTACTGTATTGTTTAGACTTCTGTAAGCCATGACTCCACAGCAATGGCTAGGCTGTTAATGGAAACAGAAAAAAAAAATGCACAAGAGCAGTGCTTGATGTAAAATAGTGGAAATACAAACAAATGGCTGTGAGGCTGTCAGCTTCACAGAGATTCCAGGGAATGCCTGCTATCCCAGTAACAGTCACTACAAGATAGCACTAGATTTCGGTTCTGATTACAGAGAATTCCATGATGACAGAGAAAAGTATCAGTAACAACTCTTATTTGGAAACAGTGGACTGCAAACATGGAGATCTGCAAAGTCAAAAAAAATCCCTGACTCTGGCCTAATCTAAATTAAATATCAAGCTACTGACTTTACTCCATCATCAAGACCAATTTAGCTTTTAAGAAAGAAAAGCATCTAGCTTCTACCTTTGCAATGAGACCTTGGGATAAATTAAAAAACTTTTTTTTTTTCTTCCCCTGGGCACAGGCTGAAAGTTTTCTTTAAAGGGTAAAGAACAGCATTAAAAATCAAGCTTTCCTACAACTGCACCTTTCCCATATACTGAGTATGTATTTCATTAAATATATTCATTATATTATTTTATTTTATGAGTATATATATAATATACATATATTTCTCATATACTGAGAATCTGCAGCCCTTCAACAACCTATATTGTTGTATTCAGTATTCTAACTTATAAATGCTGTACAAAGTATCAGTACAAAGACACAAGTCAAAGCTGAATACCATGTATCAAGCATCTTTAAAAAAAAGAGACTAGACTTATTTTATACAACATTTCTACTTGCATTGTTTTGCATAAATGATCAAGAATACAAACACCCTCTTTAACTGCCTCTATAATAATGCATGCATTAAACATGGACCATTACGTTTGCTTAAGGGACTGGCTGAAATTGCATTCTGCAGTTGCATTATACGAGTTATTAATTAGTACAGATGAACAGAATGGATGACCCATTTTATGGAAGCAAGATCATTACTTTTATTATCAGGACTATTACGCTTGTTCTACCAAATTTTCAGATTTACAACTACAGTAAATCTTAATTTGAGGAATTCATATTGACGTATAATTAGTAAAACAACCTGTATCAGTTTGAATAAAGACTGCATTGTGGAAATAGCACAGCCATGCCCCCAAGACTAAGGGGAGGAAAGAAGCTCTATTAGCTGAGGAAATAGCTGGAATTCCTGAGAATCACAAGGACAAGAAAAGGGGTGCGTTCCTTCACAGTGTGTCTTTTCCATTCCTGAATATGACTTAGCCCTGGTGGTTAATTCCCAAACATTCTCCAGATAAGAAAGGAGAAGTGTCTACTTGCAATTTTTTTTCCCCTGAAAACAAAAACACAAACAAGGAGGAGCAAATGCAAGTGCTTCATTTGAATGAATTAAAATATGTAAGAGATACATATAAAATAATATTATATATATATATAAATATTTGATAAAGAACAGCTCTTCTCAAACCAATCAAATAATATCATTTTGACAGGATATGTAGTGCTGGCATGAAAAAGGAAATGAAAACATGTTCTGAATACAATAAAGTTTTTCCTACTGCTCAAAACACGCCCAAGCAAGTCAACAAGGCAGGGGCAAAGCCTGGATGAAGCACTTGCAAAATGACTGGATTACAAATGGCTTTCTATTATCTCTTTCTATTATCTTGGAGGATACCAGTGATGTCCCTGCTCAGGCCTGTGTAGGGCCTGGTTCTGTTTGATGCTTTTGTTAATGTTTTTCATGGAATATGGAGACTACTTTTAAAATCTACAAATGATTTCACTTTAAAAACAATTAGAACACTCTAGAGAAAGAGAGATGATAATTAACTTGATAAATGAGGAATGGTCTGAAAGAAAAAAAAGATGAAAATTAATAAGGGTAAGTTTAAGGCAAGACAAGTGAATTCGTAAGCCCATATACAAAGTACTAGTTAAAGAAGCAGACATTTGCACAGCACAATCTATGGAAGCAAGATGAAAGAAACAAACTTCTTTGCAAAGGAAAACTGGGTTCCAAACAGAGACTGCATACTGCTTCCTAAGGAAAAGTGACTTGGTCTTGGTTTCCTACTCTTCTGATAAAGTGCACCTTCTTTGGAAAAACAAGTGCTACTGCTCTGAAGATTTACACTGTTCCTATGAAAACTTTTTACTGTAAGAGCAACAAAATGCTCAAACGCCCACTGAGGTACACTCCTACATGGGACATTTTCAAGTATCAGCCAGTCTGCAGAATACATGTTTGTGCCTCAGTGCTGCTGGCTGGACTAAATGAGCAGCCAAGATTCTCCCATCAAACCCCGTGTATCCATGTCTTCTCCCAGTAACAGTTGAGGGGATACATGGGAGTCTGGTAAACAAGACTGCATTATAGGAGGCAGCAATTCCATGGATTTTCTGAAAATTAAAATGCTATGTTCAACAGAAGGGAAATGGTTTGTAGAAGGGTGCAACTCCTACATGAAAATTTCCATGCAGTTTTTTTGCCAAA
The DNA here is from genome assembly GCF_002078875.1 of Numida meleagris. Taxonomy (NCBI): domain Eukaryota; kingdom Metazoa; phylum Chordata; class Aves; order Galliformes; family Numididae; genus Numida; species Numida meleagris. The sequence continues at coordinate 44,750,598 of NC_034410.1, forward strand.
TATATCTTATTCACGACAACTTCTTCAAGCACATCTCAGATGCAATTCTAGAAGTAATCCACAAATAATTGAATGCTACAGAAAACGAAGGGTGCACATCCAAATGAAGGCAAGTACTTTGTTATGATTCATTAAAGAGTATACCTTAATTATATACTGCACTACTATATCCAGTAATGACAAACGACTACTGAATGGGGATGCTTTGCTCCAGCCAAAGCTTTTATGAAACCAGGCCCCGCTGGTAGTGCACAGATTGTTAAAGTACATGAAAGAAAAAAAAAAGTTAAAAAAAAAAAAAAAGTAAAAAAAAGAAAAAGCCCTTGCCACTCTTCTGTTAATTCAACACGTACTCTTATGAAAGGATATCTGAAAATCCTCAAATGGAACTACACCGTAGGTTCTTTATCTCTGTCAGTAATTACCGTATTTTAACCTCAATAGTAAGTGGAGTCTGAGAGAGCAAATACCACAGACTGTATGCACAATTAAGAGCTGTTCACAGAAGGTTTTCTAAGAATTTAAAAATCCAAGCTGACTTTGACATGAGGAAGAAAAATTCAAGATTTTCAGTAGACACTAGCAGTTAGCAGCAAATAAACACAAGGCAAGTTGAAAAATACAGATTTTACACACAAATGAGATGAGACTACCACAGTGACACTGAGAACCAAACCTTGGAAGAAAAAAAACCACCCAGACTATATATATATTGATATATAGATATATATATATATTGCATCAAACTATATTTTGGTATACGCTCATATTCAAAAAAGACAAGATACGCCTCTTCTGAACAACTGCTGCTATACACCAATAGCTCCAAAGAAAATGAATAAAAAGATTGCTGAATAAAATAATAAGTCTGACAACACATTTTGCTGGAAGAACAGAGTGCATGTGACTGTGTGAAAGAAATTTCCCAGAAAAAAAGCCTACGAAACCACAGCCCGAGTTCCTACCTTTAAATGAGCTAAAATAATCCCTTTCTGGGTAAAAGCATTTTTTTTCCCCTTGCAAAAGACTGTTTAGTCAATATAAAATACCAACGTCATGTTTCACATACAAATATTTTACTAACAAAATATTTAATCTTTCACCTAATTCCCAAACTGGTTTAATCCAGTTTTACTTGTTGTAAATGTTTTTCTTTAACTCTCAACCATAGAGTAATGTGGTAAGTAAACTTATATTGACAGTCCTGCTATGGAACATGATACCAGAAGAATATAATATAGTTCAGTAATTACCTTACTTCCTGCTCACCCCCAATGTATATGAACATCAAGCAATCCAACAGTGTCACACAGAAGGATTACTGATAAATAAACTTGTTTGAAATACATTATGTAAAACCTCTCAAGGAAATGGCACTGGTGATACAACTACTGCTAAAGGTAAATTCAGAAACTGAACTAAAAGGTGAAAAATCTCACCATCTCCCTTCTAGCACAGAATGCAATCTGAAGCTTACCATCAGGAAATTGCTCTGCATCATCATCAAACATGGCTTCCTTCAAAGCTGATTTATTAAATGAACTATCAGAATAATTGTATGGGTTATAATCTCGTGAGCGTGGTGAAGAGTGAGGAGGCATTGTGTTGAGTAGTGATGTTTTGTTATCAAGAGCTGTTCGGCCTGTATCACTCACACCACTTCCTGCTCGTAGGTCTACTATTCCAGAAGCACTGCCGATCTGCAGGAAAAGAAATACCACAGATGCATACGTAACACACACTTTTCAAATATCTACTTTACACACTCATGCAAGTAGCAAAAACTTTTAAGATTCAAATGTTTCCTAAGTGTTCCTGAAGAGACACTGAGCTGGCCTTTAGATTAGAAGACTTTGCTACAGTACCCTGAACTTTAAAAAAAAAAAAAGTGTTTGGACAATTCATGTTTAGGCATACACACTTTGGGCAAGTTCAGCAGATTTGAAAGTTGAAGTTCCACAGAAACAGAAGTTTAAAATAGCGTATGCACCACTGAAAAACCTCTGGGTTTTGCATGGAATTAAATAAGCCTTCAAAAAAACAAAAAAAAAAATCAGTGTACAGATCTCTCAAAAATCGAACTCCTTGTTCTGTGAGATAAAATTTTTAAAATTACTAATGTTTAAAACAAATAAATAGCTAATACCACGTAAAATTTACATTTCCAAAATGCATTTCAAATGTTAGGAACTGCTTTATTTAGTTAGTTTTTTAAGATCTGAAGTTAGCAGAGATGTCCCATTGCAGAAATCAGAACTGATAAACTTACTTAAAAAGATGTTTTATCTGTAATATTAAGTCAGGTATTGGCTTGACTTGCCAATACCAAGATGTACCAAGTTTACTCACTGAATCAATATCATCTTTTTTTGAATCCCGTTTCACAGGTTCATTCATATCTTCTTGACTACGGAAACTGAAATTCTGAATGGCTTCAGTGACTCCACGAAGAGAACTGTAAATATCTTCAGAATTCATATTTTCTGTATCATAGTCAAATGCACTGTGGAGAAGGACATACAAATAAAGTCAGATTTATTTTCTGATCCCATATTTTTAAATAACATCAACATGGAAGTACAGACACTCAGGAAACAGTAATAAAATTAAGCACTGCAAGTAGCTAGACAAGGAGAAGGCTGCACTATAGAGCAGCATCCGCCTCAAGTACAACTTCTGATGTTTTACTCTTACACGAGAATTTTACACCATTCTCCCTGTCTTAAGAAAAATTTGATATATAATAAGAGGGACTAATCAGTATTGAATGTACTGAATGACTGCTAAAAAGCCAAGTTACAAAATCCGCTTCACTGACAACACTGCTGCCAACAAAGAAGATAAGAATATTTATGCACTTTTTTTTTTTTTATCTCCCCCACATTAATTCTGGCTGGATGACTTAAGCTATTTTAACATTTGCTGGGGATGAAGGTTTCTCTTCCATCTCTTACTATGCCACTTGCACTCTGAGGTGCACACATGGCACCTGTCAGACCATTCAGGGAGGTGGAGCACTTCACTATTCTGTCATTCTGTGGAGGAAGGGAGATTATTCTCCAGCACCTGTGACTTTGTGCAAAATGCACTCCATCTGTTCACAGCCGGGTTTACTATTTTGGAGAACATGTTTAATGAAGCCTTAGATGGAGAACCACAGCAACACTGGTCAGGATTACCTTGGTGACAAAGTGTTCTGCGATGTATTGGTTGGGGAAGTGAGAGGACTTGACCAGCTTGCTGGGGAGCGCGGAGTAGGCCTTGTCAAAGGACTTCCCATTGAACCCTGGTAGAGGAGAGATGAAAAGAGATACTACAGCAAGACTCTGGCTTTACTTGATTATTGTTTTTATTTGCTAGAACCCAGAAACATTTAAAGAGATGCTATTTAATTTATTGGATTCTCTAACCAATGACAATAATTTCAAAAATGTAACACAGAAATAATTAACATAAACTGTTCTTAACAAATACATTCAAACTTAGTAAGTCACTTTATTTGGAAGCAACATACACTGAACAAGTATTATCATTGGAGGAAAATAAAAGGCATTCCATAAAGAATGATCTCTGCTACAAAGACTTCTATGGAGGACTTGGGTGGCCCCCACTAATTTTCTCACTCTCACACAATTCTACTGAAATGGACTTATGTTCCAAACACCAGTAAACTCAGACAGAATAATACGGAAGGTGTAGATACCTGACCACTGTTGCCTGTATTTCGGAGATGATTATGAAGAAGCTTTGTTGCTCCATCCTGAAATGTTTTTGGTAAAGCACCCAGCAGCATTGTAAACTCGGGAGTATTTAGTTCAAAAAGGGAAATCAGTACTGACTGTGCAGCCTAGAAGAAAATACAGATTAAAATCACTAATTTGAGTTTCTGTAGTAATTTTATCAACAAGAGCTGCTACAATGACAAGCAGTCACAAAAGGTGATATAAGTATTAAACGAGCTTGAATAAAGATGTTTGCAGATATAAACCAATGAACTGCTAAGACAGAAGTTCAGATATTCATAAATTCAAGCACACAACAATGGGCTTACACCTTTCAGAATCATCCTAACAAGCAGTCTTTCAGACAGATGATCCTCAGCCCCCCTCCCCAGAACTCTGTTTACTAAAAAGAGTGAAGGAAGTATCAAAATGGCTTCTACAGGGTTTGGCAAGTTGAACAAATTTTAAAAAGGAGAAAGTGAGCACATCAAATAGGAACAAGTTTGTAATTCCTTCTCCTGAATTCCACAAGTGGTAATACATGTGATACCAACAGACTAGCTTCCAAGTGTCATGATGATGCAGGTCGCTCCAAAAGCAATGGCTCCTATTTATTTCCGTGGAAATTTCAACTAATACAAAGAGCACAATAACACTATTTAATAGAACAAATTCTCAGCTACAGAACACTGTTTTTCAACACAGACACCACCAGTAGCTATGCATTTTCATCAGTGGTGAACAAGAGCCCACATGCCACACTCAAAAAAAACCCAAACCAGTGGAGGTGACCAACTGTTTCACAGCTGCTATGACAACATTGTTGCCAGAAAAATGTTGTCCATGCAGTCCATTTTTCATCATCCCAGACACATGGAAGTCAGAAGGCACCAAATCCAGAGTATCCTGTGTGTATGGCAGGACAGTCCAGCCAAGATTAGCAATGTGCTCCACGGTCTTCAAACTGGTATGAAGCCTGGTGTTATTGTGTTGCAAGAGAAAGATTGTTTTCTCTGGACTGACTCTGGAAGTTCAAGCCTTCAGTTTACTCAGTGTCAAGATGTAGCAGTCAGAGCTGATGGTTTGCCTGGGTTCCAGGAAATCCAGAGGGATCGCCCCTTTCCTATCCCAAAAGATTGTGTATATCTTTTTACCCACTGAGGGTTGTGTCTTGAACTTTTTATTTTATAGGAAATTCACGTCACCACGCCACAGACTGCCATTTTGACTCTGGATTGTAGTGGTGACACCATGTCTCTTCACCGTTCATGGAGTGATCCAGGAAATTTTCACTTTCAGCTCTGCATTGGTTCAGCAGGTCCCAACAAAATTGTATACCGTGTTCCTTCTGTTCCTGTGTGAACATCTGTGAGACCCAGCTGGCTCAAATGCCGTGATATTTCAACGCACTCACTGTCATTTCCAACACATTGGAGCCAATACTTAGCTCCATACACAGATACCTGGTTGTAATCTGCCATTTCACACAGATGAACTGATCAAGATGTTCTTCATTTTGTGGTATGACAGCTGTGTGTGGCCATCCAGAACATGATTTGTCTTTCACACTGCTGTCACCACTGCGGAAACACAGCACCCACTGCCTCACTTTGCCCACAACCACTGGTTGGTCTCCAGAAATGTTCAGCAAGTGTTGATGAATGTCAATGGGTGCATTTTTTTTTCCGCATGCAAGAATTTAATTCCACACCTTTGCTTCAGATGTACTTCCATATCAGACACCATTTGTTCAGACTGCCCCTCTGCTGCCATCTGTTGCACAGCAACAAAATGTAACGGGATATTGGTGGGAAGGTTCAACCTCCACTTCCATACCACCAACATCCTCCCTCTAACACGGTGGGCCAACATAATAAAACAGGAGACATTATCTTCAGAGCTACCTTCTTGTTATGTTGGCTACACATTTGAAAGACAGAAACTTAAATACTGGAGTTTGTGGTGTACTGGATTACATCTTCCACACCCCCAGTTTTAGCATTTCATATTTAATACCACCCTCATCCTAGAGCATGTTTTTATACATGTATTTTATTTATTTACCTCAGCCAAGAAAATCACAGCTGCTTGCTGACAAAGCACTACAGGATGATACAGAATGATGGGATACCAGTTGAGTTCCCTCTGCTAAACAAATGTTGACTGCATGACTTAGTTTGATGAATATTCACTGGACAGGCTAACAAAACTGTCAACACTGCAACTAACTTATCACATGCAATGAAAGTCTAGTGATTATTAAGTTTTAAACACATTCTTCATAGTATGAAACTCTGATTCTGAGATTAACCAACTTGATCTAGTTTCAATAGAAGTGACTCACCGTCAAGGTCTGCCACGCACTGGAGAGAACCAGTGCCTCATGCTAGCCAGAATGACAGGCAGCTTGGTTCAGCACCAAAATACTTCAAGCAAGTAGTTTAGAAAATTCTTTTAGACATTTATTTCCCTCCTTTTGCTTCGAGAGCAATGAACTGTAGCACTTTTTAATTAGAAGTGGAAAGCCAAGCTAGGAGCACACATACCAGCACACATCTTAGTATTAAATTTAATGATGAAAATACTAGCATGTTAGAATGCCACAAACTGTCTTTGCACGCTCGTGATCAGCTGTTTTCTTGAACTTCTATTCCTGACTCCCTGAACAGTCTTCCCTTCAAGTGAACAGCCTGAATGCCCTCTACGACCTGTCTTCAGTGCTCCATTTTTCCCTCACTATTTCTTTTAGTCAGTCTTTTAACATAAATTGATACATACTAAACCAGAACAAATCCTGCAACTGAACAAAGGTTTAGAAAGTACCACTTCCATTTTTCTGTCCTGTTATCCACACCTTCACTACCTAACACCATGTCTATTTAAGCTGCCAACAGAATAACAAAATTGACAGTCCACAGTCATATCAGGAAAGAAAATGATACCATCAGGTTTGCCCAGAAGCTTGACCTGAAGTATCAAAATGGAAATCGATTCACAGAAGGGTTTCATTAAGGAACCATCTATTTTCCTTCTTCCTTATTAAAAAAAAAAAAGAGAGAGAGAGAGAGAGAGAGAGAGAAAGAAAGAAAAAGGAAAAAAAAAAAGAATGAAGGCATTTTAGAGTATTTGGCTTTTTTTTTCCCCTTCAAGTATAAGCTTGCTCTCTTGAGATTTTCATGCTCAGTCACTCAGATCACATATTAAAAGGAGTATGAGAAGTATGTTTTGTATTGTTCTGAGAAGAACTCTGAGATTAACTCTGAGATTCTAATTCTTCTCAGAAGAGTTTTAATTGTAGAGGAACTTAGAATTTTACACTCCAGAAAGAAGTCCCATGCCACTAAACTACAGTAATTGTGCCCATCTTAACACTAATTTAAAAAAAAAGGATTTTTAATCTACTTGAAATGTTTTTACAGAAAAGTATAATGTGCACAGAAATATAGCTGGTAAAAAAAAAAGCCTTAATTTAAAGAAAGCATAAAAAATCTTAAGGTTACTATCATCTTTAAAAAGAAGTTAAAAAAGATGAAAATATCTGTGGTAGCATCTTCAAGTCTGTTAACAGAAAGAAACATTATTAAGGATCAGAATAACCTTTTTTTTTTTTTTTTTGGACTATTTTTGACTATGTATTGGTAAAATCTTATTTCAAGACATTGAAGGCTTTTGGGAGTTAGTAACCCCTAACAAGTCTGTTATGGAAAGAAACTGAGAAAGCTTCATGTAATTAAAGTGTTCCAGATGATAAAACTCAAAGCCAATTCTTTCCATGATTCAGTTACTTATTGACATCAAAATGGTTATTAGAGATAGGAACCATCAGATAAGACAGCTCGCCACGTGTCTCAGTACTAAAACTTTACTGATTTAGAAGATAGTGCTGCTTCAATTCCCTTTCTGTTTTATGGCCTTATGCATGTCACTACAAGATGGTAACTAGGCAAGAAAAGTCCATAGGATATAATCTGTTACCACCTTCTCATACTGAAAGTTGTATTAGAAGTGGAAGTCAAAAATGTTATCTCCATTATAAATTTTCCTATGATGAATTATTATAAACATTCAAGATATCATGAAGTGGTAAAAGCTATTTTTATTGTTCTTTTGCATTACGCATTGTGAGACAGCTCTCCACCTTTTTCTATCCATTCACTCCCAGAAAGCATCCCTCCTGAAGGGAGAAAGTTTTGATATTGATTCCAGAAACAATGAAGTTACTTAAGCTGAATTGAATCTAGCTAAGGAAACCTAAACAAATAAATTGTTTTGACTTTGACTGTAGAAATGAACAGGGAAAAATGAACAGAAGAATTTGCTGTCTACGTCAAACATGCTTCTGCTTAATGAGCAATAAACAAAATACTTTCATTTAACATTCAAGAAGTGTTAACATACTGATAAAGGCAGCTAAGACAGGATGGATGCTGACAGTGAGAACAACAAAAAATAAATCTATTCCATCTATATGCAAAGAAAATTAAAAATTGCTCTCTAATTTCAAGAATTATCTAGAACCCTTTTCTGAAGGCATCAGCACAATTCCCATGGTTATTTTTTATCCTTGTTATATTTGTTATATTTAATTAATATTTGCCCATAAATATTAATTTTGCTTCACAAGAGTTATGTGGACAGGGGATTTTTGCACTGGAACTGCAGCATTACAAGAACAATTCTTTTATACTACCTCATTTGAAAACATCAAAGGCTCAACACAAGAATAAATCCAACCAAGGTTGAAGTGAGCTCACTAAAATAGTCACCATTCCTTCTGTGAAAGTGCTATTACTGTTATAGATGGCTTTGGAAGTAATATTGAAACTGTACAGAAAATATCTACTGAAAATATCTTGGTACCAGAGAGTGCTTGAAACAAAAGTTAATCCCTGTTCTATGAAATATGATCTCCACGTATTAACAGATGTGAAATACAGCCTTAATGTGGAGTTTCAAGATTTTAAATTTTTTTACTGAAATGTTCTCAAACATGCAATTTCTGGCACAGTTTTACTGTGGCAATTTTGATATTTTAGACACAATTCTTACTAGTATTTATTGAGAAGGACATAAAAGCATCTTTTCTCCATGAAAGAATTTTTTTTTTTTGTAAAAAAATAAACTTCTTTCTGTTTAGGCATGAATTATCAATAGCTTTTTTAATCTGCCCAAGACACTTGGAACATACTGTAAGTGCACATTAACAAACGTACCTTCCTAACATCTGAGCTTTTAGGTTCTGTGGTCCAGGTGATGATTCGAGACACTGCTAACCTAGTTTCACTTGAATTTACAAAATCTCCTGGATCCATCTGCTGTGCGAGAGTCTCTATATATTTAAGAATTGCAACTTTTACCTGTAAAGAGAAATAGAGTTAGGTGGACAATAAAAACTGTGCTACAAGAACAAGAGTGCTTACAGATTACAGTGCACATTCTCTAAAATATTTATTTTTTTAATAAACCAAAATGTCTTTTCAGCATTGGTATAAAACTTCAAACAGCAAATTAGTTTGCAGAGAGGTATATTATTTCAAGAAGGAAGTTCTACAGAAATTCTATTAATAGAAATTTCAGATTTCACTGGTAGCAGCTAAAAGATAAAGGGTCATTTAACAAACAAAAGAAAACAAAAGTACTCAAAACATTTGCGCATATTCAAAACTACTGAGAACTTCTTTCAAATGCTAAAACAAAAAACAGACATAATCTGATAAACCAATAATCAGATTAAGTTAGAATATGATGTAGTTAATACTCAGCACCCTTTTATGAAAACTAGTGCTCAGCAGTCAGTGTCGCTGGGGATAAGCTGTATGAATTTTCTGACTAAAAATTAGAAGGCATGGAATGAAATTTCTACAAAAGACTTAGACACATAAACATTTTTCCTTTGAAGATATTAAGAAGATAGACATGAGTTTACCAGCAGGACAGAAAAGGTGTTCTAGGCTTTCAACTGCTCAGGCATCTTTTTCTGAATTTACTGACTCCCCTAATGCAGAATTACAGTTTTAAATATCCCGACAGCAACTTCTGTTTAGTTTCTTCAAAACTGCATCACTGCACAGCTTTAGTAGAAGGGCTGTTATGCCTGTAACTCCCTTAAACATTCTCTCCTCAGTTCCTGCTGCTCCAGAGATAACTGTCACTCAACCCATCAAAAAGAAAAGTGGTTGACATTCATTTACGCAATCTTTTAAACTTAAGTACTTCTGGCTCAGTGGAAATAAAAGCCGCTATCAGGAAGGAGAAACAAATGCCCCTCATAAGCAGAAAGAAAGCTCTAGGTGTATTTTCAATTATATATGGCTTGCAGCGTTCTGAATAAAGCTATTTAGCAACTTCAATTGGTCATCAAAATCTCCACGCTGTTGAAATTTTATACAACACTAAATGACATACACATTCCTGGCAATTGATACACTCACATTACTAATGAATACTTCATTTTCACAGCAGCTGTTAAAGTTGGACTTTTAAAAGGTTACACAACAAGCAACAGCTAGAGGTTTTCATCTTTGGCAGATCAATACCAGCATACTCGGTATGAAAACACTACTGGCAAGATTCTTTCAAAGGGAGGGAAAACACAAAAATCCCTATGAGACACAAATATTACTGATATAAAACACCCTGAAGTAAACTCTGAAAGAGCAGCAAATCTATTTATGATGCATTTTTGTCACTACTACAAACAAGTGAGAGTATAGCTGAGATCAGAAACAAAAGGTCTAACATAGTACTCTTTTAACGATCCATTTTATCTCTACAAGACCTGACAGAAACGATTTTTAACTGCAATTAAAGCAGTTGCAGGAATTCTTAAAATTACTATTTGCTATTAATCTCAAACCACTGTCTCTGAAGCTGTTTAATAATACTGCCATGATCTTATTTGGACTCTGTAGGCTGTATTTATTGCATCTTGCTGGACTATGAGCTCTGAGACAGCAAATATTTTTCCTATACAGTATAAAACACAGACATACACCTTAAGAATAGCACAGTTGCAGTAAGCAAGCTGAAATATAAAGCAAGCTCCAAGCAGCACCATTATTCACAAAAGCTAGATAAACGAAACCAAAGCATTTCCATCAACATCTTTCACAGATAAATTTTGGCACCAAAATATTCTGTGCAACTCATCTCCAAAGATTCAGGAAATACTGCAAGGATGCTACACAGTCAGCGTCAAAAGGCAAACTGTTTTCTTGCCCTGAGAAACAATTTACTGAGTCTCATTTTCTCCATAAAGATAAGTCACAGAAATATTCCACCTAATAGGAAAAAGAAAAAAGTGGAGAGGAATGTAGAGAATACTTTACTTAAAATAGACAAGTTTCCATCTCTTACAGTGCTCTCCTAGGACGCAAGAGACTCAACTCTGCCTTACTCAGATCAAATGCAATCCCAGCGTTTTTCAGAACGCCACATCCCTGGTGTCTGTCCTAATACCTGCATTACTCGATACGGCCTCTATTTTGATTTAACCACATGACTACAGTAACCATAACGATTGACTTTTAAAGGGCTCTCTTATCTCTGTGAATGTGCTGTGTTTTTGCCTTTTTATTTTTTTAATCCAAAAGATTTAATGTGAATTTAGAGGGGAAAAAAATCAACTGTAGCAAAAAACCTTTCATTTCAAGACATCCATATTTCCGAAGGAAAGAATGGTTCAGAAATTTCTAATGAGCTTTGGCCAGAATGCTTATAACAGTTCCTCCCTGCGTGTGAGCCATCCCGTATTCAAGCTGAGAAAAATGAAAGTGATGCTTTGAAGTATTTTTCAGGACAACACTTATCCATAAGAAAACATATGTTCTGCACCTGCAAAAATAAGCTTAATACGTTATATCCTATTACATGTGACTACTATGCCCACGCATAAATTTGATCAAAACAGATACATGCATCTGATACCTGTAAACTGTATTTCAGCAGTTCACCACAGCTACATGTTTATTTAATGCAAATGAGTAAGACAGGACGCAACGCACCGTGCTGCATCCTCCACGCATTATGTCAGTAGAGTAACATCATCTCTCTGTTTGGTCAGCTATCCTAATCCACCTCTTGCAGTCACCCTAAAAGCTTGAATTTATTTTCCAAGGCTTAGGTGTGTGTAAATGTTAAACGATGACAACGACAGTTTAAACCAAAGGATCACTACTGGTAGCACTTCCACATGAAAACAAGAAGGAAGCATCATCTGCAGGAAGGAATCCTTCAATGGAAGCAGATTTCTGATTTTATCACATCCTGAACCAAAACTCTCTCTTTTTCAGAGTAAAAACAAAAACTGAAGATCTCAAGAAATGGCGTAGTCCCTTAGCATTTTCAGTTAATCTCAGATATCTGGGTGCAGTGAGGACCGAATTTCAGCAAAATATTCAATTAAACAAATAATTTTGCAATTTAAGCTCAGTAACTTTATTGCTTTGATCTGAAGTTGTAATTAGCTACCAAAGAAGGAAGATGGGGGACAGGTACCATTTTTTTTCCGAAAAAGCTCACCTTCTCTTTAAGTTTGATAATTAGCTGTCTCAAAAAAACCAGCTCAATCACCAAATTCACCTTTCTGGTGAGGAAAACCAAGTGAAACAAAACCAAGTCCAATCTGTTCCAAGGATTTATTTAAACAACAAACTGATTTTTACTACCTCATTTGCTGTCTTCAATAAATGACAGCAGTCCCTTTTTAACACAGCTCTACGAAGCAACAGTGGTCAACGTATCAACTGTCCTCAAAAGCTTAAAAATGTAAGTTTTACTGTATTGTAGACAAAAAAAAGGCATATTCATGTGACTTTAGGTTCAACACGATTTGGAAAAAAACATACTCTTGTGCAGTATCAAATGGCATAATAATATTTCGTGCAGGATAGAGCAGGAAATGCCAGCTATATGCTTGTTATTTCCCCATTTATCTCACTAGTAAATCTTCTTCAGATTTGATGCATTTATCCTAAAATAATTTGTAAATCTAAATGTACTACAGGATTCAGGTGTCATCCCTCTCCGCCCCTCCAATTTTCAAGTCTATGGGTAGAGATTTTTAATATGTAAAAATGTGTGTACATATAAAGCTACACACGGTTTTCAGAAAAGTAAGGGTACTGTGAAGGGAGCTTGTTTTTAATGCAACAATATTAAAATATTTTAAATGAATTCAAGACCTAACAGGCTAATCACAGGAAAACTTATATATGAACTAGGAAAACAGTATTGGGAAATCACAAACATAAAATTAGAAGACTTGATAGAGTGAGTTTGCATAACGAGCTTGATGTTAGGCGGCCACATTTTTGTTGCTCATTTTTACTGTACCGTGGTTTTATTAGATCTCACTTGCAGCAAACATTTTCATAGTAGTGTAATGTTTAAAATTGAACATCTGCATGCTTAAATTCTCTCGCAAAGGTTAGTAGCAGCATACGAATGCATTCAAATAAGAAGTGTTGGAAACACTGTAAGAGTTTGACATAGGGTTAAGAATAAAGACAATAATTCAGACAAAAACCTTTGAGCTCCAAAAAGAGCGAAGCTGGTCCTGTAGTGCTGGCTTGACTGTCTGAAAGTTTACAAAAACAAAATCCACTAATTGAATTTTTTTTTTTTGTAAAACAAAAGAAAACAAAAATAACAATCCAAAGGTAAGTAAGACAATCAAATGTCTATGAATTATGATTCTGTTTACCATGTAAGTCTGAAAATTCTTACCTTCAAACTAGGTGTTTGGGTCTGGTCAACAGTAAATCTCATTAAAATACTGAACTGAAGATCATTTGGAAATGATTCCCTGTAAAATAAATCAAATCAAATGTTATTAGCTACACAAAATGTTATGTCAATACCCGTTGGGAGGCAAAACATTAGCCTTACTGTTTCTAAAAGTAAAAACGTCTACCAATTTTGTTGACATTCTGACTTTCAGAAACATTCACCTAGCACATAAGGTACAAAATTTAAGGAGTTACTGTTCTGAAGTAGTTAAAACTAGAATACATATAATGCAACCAGTAACGAATCATACTGTAGTATTCTGATGCATGCAATTCTAAAAATCCCACAATTATTATGCACTTCAACTGTTAAAAGCATACACAACATTCCTCCTACATGTTTCTCTGAACCATCCTGTCCATTCTACCCGCCTCTGCTCTTCACCATTCCACACCAGTATAACCCTCTAGGCCTCTGTTGCAGCTAAAAATGTTTAGCCTGTCCCACTCTTCAGAGAATGGAGAATGAGAAGAAGATCCCAGAGCTTTTTCAATTCTACTTTAAAACCTAGCTTTCATTTGGGAATAAAGCTGGCAGGCTGATCCCCCCCAAAATCACGTAAAATTGTATGGGGAGAGTGGAGGAAGGATATGGCAATAATGGATTTGCTTTCGAACTCCTTAAGAGCCTGGCGACATTCTAAGAGTCAATACTGTGACAATATTTTGATATCAAAATGAAAAAAAAAATAACAAAACAATAATATACATGGCTCAAATTCACCTTTTGAAACTGGACAAGAAGAATCATATTAATTGTTCAGCAGTAAGGAATCAAAACTTTTCAAACATTTAGAAAACCAGAACACTTAAGCAGTAAGGTTGTTCACGATCCGTTGTTAGGTCTGTATTTTTCCAAGAATCTTATTGCATGTATTTGCACGTACATACAGACAAAACTTTACCTTGGAAACAGCATGAGGCGACAGTCTATTATGTTGTTGTTTTTTTGTGTGTGTGCTTGTTTTCCCAGAACTCATTACCTTGTGACATCAAGTGCCTTCTGAACTTTTGCTTGTACAGACCCAAGCAAATCAGCGCCCATTTTCTTCAATAGCTGGGTCAGCAGTACAAATAGCCAGTCCTGCAGATCTTCTTTATGGACCTGGATGAAGTCCACCAGTGTCTCCAAAAACATACTGAACACCTAAAAGGTATAAGAAGAAGGAAAGAGGGTAGGATGGGGAAAAAGAGGAAATGACACTGACATATGCTGAACTTACAAACAAAGAAGCGGCAGTAAGGGATTCAGAGGCAGAGATAGGCAGTGTTTTGCAGCCAAGCAGGAAAAAAATAAAAAGAACCTGTCTTGCTTTTTCATTGGATTTTGATACAAGAGTACAGTGGAAGCATTAGCCGACTTCTGTAGAAGTTTGAAAACTAGGTATTCCATGCAGTATTGTCAAGAAAAGAAATGCTTACTGTGATGGCTGGCGCAATCTCATTTTTTTTTAAAGTAAAACTTTTTTTTTTTCCATTTCAAGCTTTATCATAAAGTGGATTATACACACTCCTCAATGACTACAAAAATACCTTCTCTTTAAGGCAAAAAAAGCTGCTACAGTGCTTTAGCAGAATCTTCATTGCAAATATCTGCACTACTAAGTACTGCAAGACCATGAAAGCTGGCCAACTCCTTACATAACACATTTCTGAAACAGAACAAGGCTCTTCTGCTACTGCAGATATCCAAACACAAAATTGTTCCCCAGGGCAGGGAAAAAAGCCACAATATGTTTCAGACTGACAGTTGTTCAAGTACTTCAGTATTCCAAAAGATATTATCCATTGTGTTCTTTTAAACAAATAACGCTGAAAATACAGTATTCAGTTTTAAAAAGTGATTTATATTAATGTACTTATAGTAACTTTACCACTCCGATCAGGAAGAATGGCATAATAAATAGACAACTTCATCTGAACAGTTTTTTTAGCATCTCTCACTGATTTTATGTTTTTCATAGGCTTACAGTGATGTGTATGCTATAAATCAGTGTAGTTCATGGGTTTCCCATTTCTCTGATAACAAAAACAGGTGTTTGGGCTGAAAATGCTGCCTTCACATCTGACTTGCACTCTTGTTCCAGAAAATAGCTGGATACAGATGCAAAGTTGTTGTTATGAAACGAAGAGGTCTGGACACATACTGCCTCCTTAGTATGTACTTGACGTGGGTACAAGGTTGGAAATACCTGTTGCAGAGGATGGGATGTAACACCACACCCTCCTCCGCCTGCAGCTTATCTGGCTTGTGATAATGTCAAATTCTGCTGCTGTGAGAGTGGATGATCCCCAGCTGTGATGATATCTCACATGGCTGTAGATACCAAACCACAGAAATGGGCTAACATCCACAACACTGACCAAGAATGGAGGGTTCAGAGCATGCTGTTGCATGCTTTCATTGCTGAGGAAAGCAGATCTCCTAGCTTTTCATGTTGACAAATCAAGCCAGGGTAAGTTAACTCATAAAACGAGAAAAATAAAATAAATCAATATATTTATGTTAAAAAATGCCTCAACGTTTACATTCGAAGTAGTCAGATTATTTCAGGACCACATAAAGACCAGAGAATCTATTAAGAGACACCTTAAATACTTTAAAATCTGCTTTAGAAAAAAAATAATACAAACTCAAAGTAAAGCCAATCGGGATGAAACAGTACGACTTCCCTTTTGGGGTAAATTACGTTGAAAATGAGAAAAAAAAATATTGCTAACTGCACTGCTATCCACTTAGATTTTTATGTAAGTCTGACATTTAAAAACTGCCCTCCCAGAAGTGGGAAGTAGATTTCACATGTGTGATTGTAAATGTCCTCTCTATTTGGCTGAACTGAAACCATATACCACTACACACAAAGGGTTCATCACGGACACAGTTTTAAAAGCTAGGCAAAACCAAGGCAAACAGTACTTTCCGTATTCTAATATTACTTTCTTTGGATTTTACAGCCCCCTAAAATATGAGGAAAAAAAATAAGGTACTATCAAGATTACACTGGAAGTCTTACAAAATCTTTCAAAATCTTTCAAATTAAATTATTTAGCACAGCAGAACTTAAATTGTACCTGTTTCTTAACGTTTGCATATACCAATACATACAATCCTTCATTAAAATGTGCAAGCTGAACAAACCAGTTACAACAAACTACTTGATGGAGTAACGTAGACTCCTCATGATGCTTTCAAAAAGTAAAGTGGTTTAAAGTGAAATCATTATGAAGTGAATTATGAGTCACTATGGCAAAAGTACTTTAAAAATTTCACGCCAACTTTTTAGATGTTAAAAATACACATTCACAACTGATGACCCAGTTTTCTTTTCAAGCTTTGATTTTAGCTTTACCACACGATTGCCAGCAGGAAAGTTGTGTAAGTTGAATCATTTTCTGGTATTAAAAATATGAAAATATCATGGCTTTTTGTCTCAGTCAAAGCATGGAAATTGAAAAAAAGCTGTAAGAGAATTTAAGGTACAGGATGAATTTGGAATGGAAAATGGAACTCAGCTACCTATGCTCTGAACAATGTATTTAGATACTGTAACTTCTGCAGTCTCTATTTTTAAGATGCAACTTAAAACTTCTATCAAGCACCTAATGCTGAAATTCTTAATAATTTGATAGTGGAAAAAATAAACAGATATGAAAATAATTGCAACTGATCTACCTTTAAAGTAAATTATTTCAGATGTGCCAACCACCACAATATAAAGCAGGAATGCATAACCAAACAATGTCAGTTAATTAGTAGATAAAGCACATCTCGAAACTTTGCCACACAGTTTACAAATTGTATACAGCATTTTATGATTGCAAAAGGCTTGACACTGCATGAACTTGTTGGGGAAGAAAAATAGAGAAAAAGGGTTAATTGCACATTCATGCAAATAAGGTTAGGCTTCCAACAAATACTGAACCAACTTACTCTCTAAAGAGAGTTCCAACACAGGAGACAGCATGCAAAAAAAAAAAAAAAAAAATAAAAAAAAAAGGGAAAAAGATAAAAACATATAAATTAGTGGCCACCAATACAAAGTTCCTGTATGGAATACAAAATGAAACAAAACAAAAAAGGTATTTCAAAGCTTTCATGACAAATTTAAGGATTTTATTGGGATATCTAAATTATTTTAGAAGCACATCCTTCAAATCATTCTCCCACTTTCTCCTCCAAATGATATTCCTGTCTTCCCAAGCAATTCCCTACATCCAGCTATCACGTTAAAAGAAACCCTTAAATGGAAAAAAAGACACAACACAGAAGTGATGACAGAATAATTCCTACAGGCATTTGAAGACAAGATTCTAAGATTAGATCTGTGCAGCCAGATATACGTGATAAAAAAAATCCACAGCCCAAGAACTCTTAATGCTTGAGCTGACCCCCCCCAGTAGTATATTCACGAATTATAATTCGTTTTGCAACATCAAAAAGCAGGTAAGCTTTCAGTGACTGGAACAGGTGCTAATATCTATGGTACCACATCAATCAAATTTCAGAACGCAAAGTAACATTATTCTATGTCAGAATGCCTGATAAAGAACAACAACAAAATCAACTGGATTGCAGTAATTCATAAAGACTCAATGAAAATTTAAAATGCTCTTCTGACACGTACAGCCATATTTGGAGCAATTTCGTTCTCCTCCTTCACCCTAACCTCAACAAAAATCTCCAGGGCAGCTCCAGTAGGTGCAGAGCTGCTGTATGAATTAACACAAGAACAAACCACCAAAATTAAGCCAAGCTGCCATTCACAATTTTATCATACTTCATTTAGAAACCGACCATATATCAGTATTTTATTTTCTTTGCTCTCTTCTTCTTAATTTAATGTTTTCTTTTGTTTCTCTTCAACTTGGCTTTTGTTGTTTCTTCTGCATTACTGCAGTATGTGAGCAAGTTTATTAATATGCTCACGTGTGCAATTCAATTTTCTTCCAAAACTACAGACAGTATTCACCTGCTTTAACTAAGTTAGCTTGTCAAGATTTTACATCTCTCTAATTTAGTTTTCCATCAGAACAATCACAAAGACTTAAAAATGTTAAAAGTATTGCATAATAAAAGCGTCTTCTCAACAGAATTCTGAAAAGCCAACAGCTCTGAAGTAACTACCCTACTGTGAATTTTTCTGGGTTATCACTTCATCAATTCTGAAATACGGATGAGAAGTGGCACATGTTACATTCAACATAAAAGACAGAGTTTCTTCCAAGCAAGCCAATTCAAACTAAACATGAAGTCACATGTTTTCCATATGGTATTATTTTATCTTTGTTCAGGTTCATATTCACTTGCAGTTCTTTAGCTAGCAGAAATTACTGCAGTAGATTATGTATGATATACCAAGCTGCAGTAGTACCCCATCTCTCACAATAACTGTTAAAAAAATAACATCAGGAGTAGTAGCTCAGTTTTAAAGATGTAGAATATTCTTATAAAACAGATGAGTTCTTATTAGTTATATCGTCCACTCTTAGTCTTTACTACTGTAAAAATTAATAAATAATTACATTTTCTTGAATACATCAATATACCTGGCACTTTAATTATTATCCATGATGAAAAATTATTCAGCCTTATCTGTGAAACTAGAGGAAGATATCAGCAGCTATGAAAATGCAAAATACATACCCTGGAAAATAAGTAAGTGTATATTTGGTATAGCTAAGATGACATGTATCTTTCATTATGATTTAAATTATTGCAGCAGGGTGTTTTGTTTCTTACTGAGAGGAAATCACTCGGTTAGGTTGACGTGGCCTTTGTAAACACCATGACTTTCTAAAGATTTTTGCCAATTTCAAGCACTAACTGTTTAATGTATCTTAACCAAAATAAACCTTCACTTTTATTTCAATTATCTTGCAACAAGAGGCATAGAATTACCTTGTTTTAAACTGCAAATTAAACGGATTCAGACCTAAGACCATTAATCGTGTATAGAACATATTTTGTGGAATTTTTACACGTGCAACTACTACCAACATTTTTCTGAAGTTGGCCTTGTATAAGTATGTATTTTCAAACTTTTACTGCAGGTAAGGAAACCTAAACATACCTTACTGTGAGGATCAGCAAACATTCTTGTGAAGATTTCACACAGCCTTTTCAACTCAACACGACTGTTAAAGTGACAAAATACATTAGTCAACTTAAGTGCTAGTACTGCTGGTACACTAATGCACAGCAACCAGTGAAATCAACCCTCAGTGATGAATCAAATAACCTAGTAAACAAAGCCCTTTCTCTAAGACATGCATAAAAATGTAATAATTTTGTCTGAAGTAGAACTTTCAACCTAGAAATGTCTCTTTAAATTAATTCACATCTTAAAACAGCAAAAGTCACTTTAAATTCCTGTTCCTGAATACTGTAATAGTGCTAGTCACGAAAAAGACATTCTCAGAGCTAGCCACGAATAGTTTCTTCCGAATAAAAAACCTACATTAGCATGTCATCAATACTAGATGCAACCACGTTGAGAATCCTCTGTATTGTAAGAGTGCTATTGATTTTAAATTCCATTTCTTAAACAAAGCATTTTAAGGGACCCCATGTACTAGTAGCCAGAATGGACACTTGCTTCCTCAGGTATTCCTTCCCCATTCTTACTCTCAGACACACACACACACTGCTTCCCCTCTCCCCAACTTTCCACATTGCTTAGAAGATTAGCCTCCTTTCTTACTTTTCTTGCCTTCCTTCAACTCTCAATTAAAAATATTCTTCTATTAATGTGTCTTCTTACCTTAAAGTTCTCTGGTTCTTTAATAAATTTTGCAGGCCCAGAAGGCCTTCTTTTCTCTCTGACCAGTTGGAGCTAGCACAGCGATTTAGGACTTCAGCCACATCTTCTGTCTGTCTCATGTATGTTGGTATGCTTCCATTCCTAGAGCTGTAGGACCTTTCTGAACAGGCACTTGATGCATCACTGTTGGCATCATCATCAGAGTACATCCCGTAAGACTCGTATCTTCTTCGCACAGGCTTCTTCTATTGTTCAGAAACACCTCGCATTAATAGCCATTTACAAACAAATATTATCCATTATCAGTAGAAGCACCAGTATTTCCAATAACTGATGCAAGCCCTACTCCTTGCAGTTACAAATGGCTCTAACCAACCGTTCAGCAGTTTAAAGCAAGTTAATAAAAAGAATTTAAAGGTGTATGGCTTGCATAGGGTTCCAAATATAAAAGCAAAGCAAATGGAAAGAAGACATACGTTTGATGAAACGTTCAGCTTAAAGTTTACTTGTAAAAATTCATAAAATTGCATGATAGGATGACAGATTGCACTGAAAGTTAGTTTTTCCACTTAACTTTCTACTAGTTAAAGAATATAAGAATCAGGTCTAAAAACACATTCTCTCATTTTAACTTACTTTGCATCAAACATGTTAATATCAAAATATTAAACTACTGAAGAAGGAAAATAATTTCTATACCTTAGTCCGTATGTCTCCTAAGAGCTGATAGCAGTAAATTATTGAAAAGAAACAGAAATTGAGAACAGCAAGGTAAGGCATAGCAGCACTGTGACTACTAAACTATCTGCCACTGGAAAACACAATCTTTGCAAATTTGACTCGGTTCTCTCTATCTGATTAGCGTATCATGCATTACCAAAAAGAAGTTTGCCAAACTTCCCTTTCCAGGGAAATATTACATGATGTCACCTCCTGGTTGTTCACATAGGCTACTTTGTCAAAATCTTTGTGCCTTATCACTATCACAATCACTAGAGAAGTAAATTTGGGAAATGTCCTACTGCAAAATACTGAATACATTAAAAAACAAAAGCAAGCCAACAAACCAAAACACAACACAAAAAAGGTCAGAGGAAAAATGCACTGTTTATCCTAAAAGGACAAACACAAGCCGCTGCAAAATAACTGCCATTCAAGCTCTGAAGTTGAACCGAGTAGTTAAAAATTCGGTTTCATTACACATTCAAATAAGCAGAAGTGATTGTTATCCCCTTAATTACCATTGCAGTTTGCACAGGGTTTTCATTTTTGCTTGCTGAATAGCTTCAACAGTATTTAAATAAAAACTAGTCAATGCATCGTGTAACAAGCAAGCTTACTGTCAACAATACATGCATGCATATACATGGAAGAGAATAAAGGAAGAGATAAAACAACATTAACAACAAAGCAATCCATAATATTCGGTTTTTATATTATGTCTGTCAGGATGTTATTGTTCTACATTTTAAAAACACAGTTCTGAGGGAGCTTTAGTCAGGGGCTTTAGTCTATGATTTAAAAGAAAAAAAATGAGCGTTCACAACAAGATCCATCTAAATGGAGCCATTTGTACAGGAGGCAGGCAGTCTTGCTAATACCATATTACTCTAATGTTGCTCTTCTTGATCCTTCTTAGTTGTGAGAGATACTAGCTAAAACATACACATTAATTTTCCTCTAGAACCTACAGAAACATCATGCTATTCCGCAACAAGGTAATACAAACAAATTTCCATGAACAAACTTAATTGCTTCAACTAATCAGAGTTTCTATTCAAGTCTCAAAAACAGTCACTAGAAGCATGAGTTTCTCCTCAATTTATTATTAATTTACTACTATATTTGTCACCAAGTTAAATTTGAATAAGCTATGAAACCGCTAAAAGTAAAGATACACATTGTGTAGCAGTAACATGGATAAATCTCATATAGGTTTTTCTTGTTACAGACAGAAACTTTTAACGTCCCATGTGCTTTTTCTCTCTATTCTATCTTAGAAAAATCCACAATGCAGATGGAGTTCCAGATTGGTAGCCAGCATTCCAGATTTCTGCCAAAAACTTTTTGCAATTTTACACTATCAAATATGGTAAACACGATTATCATTAGATCAACAACACCATGACTTGTTAGGCAAGATGCCACAGGTATACTATCCCTGTGTTTGTGAAGGCAGACAACTTTTAAATAAATTTGTCACAAAAATAGTATTAACCAAGAAGTGAATAAACTGGCAAGACTATACAAACAGGATGAAGTTCTTCAGATTCTTTTTTCTTTAAAATTTTGTTTCTCTCTCTGAAACTAGATGATATTTAAGGTCCTTTCCAAACCAAAGTTATCTATGATTCTAGATCTATTTTTTTTCTTAAAAAAAAAAAAAAGAAAAAAACTGCTTAACGAATTCTATTAGTTACGTAACAGGTATTATGTATATGTAATGTTATGCAAATTTTCTACAATACATGATTAAAAATGCTGAAAACTGACAGTATCAGTATTTTAAAGTATTTGAAAATTTCAGTTTGCTGATAGCAATGGCAGAACAACAAACCACGTGACGTATGCTTTCAGTTTGGCTAACTGGGGCACAATGGAGAAGGACCCAAAAAGACCCTTTTAAAGAACAGTAAGGTTCAGACCAAGAATGGCATAACTAGCTTCAAAATCAGTATAACATTTTAAAAACAAAAAACAAACTTACTAAACGCTGCCTGTCAAGCAAGGCATCTCTTTAGCATTAACCCTGCACACTGTCAAAACAACTTTAAGCGTGCCTTAGCTCTCATTATCCCCTGCTCTGAGAAGCCTACCAACCTCAATTTATCTAGAAGTTTGTGTAGCTGCTGGGGGATACCGCTCCTAAGCGCTTTCTGCTCAAGTGGCTCCTTCAGCTACTCCAACAGAACAGCCCAAGACTGTATCCTGCCTGCCATGGAAAACGGGCATTTCTCAAAAGACTTCCACATGGAACAAAAATTCCCATGCTTTGCAGCTAAGGTAATTGAGTTTCTCTTTTTTCCACACCTACAAGTCAGTAAGACATCGAAGGACAAGTTCTTTTGCACACTTTAATGTACAGACACTAAACATTCCAGCAGTTTGAGTCCTGCACAAGATAGGCGTGAGAGTCTTACCAAAGCATCTGCTACTGCCTCTTCCACATCAGAACCCGTGTTCAGAACTCGCATAGCACTAACTGACGATGACAATCTACTCGACTGACTAATTCCAAAGCTGGTACCTGTTAAATCAACAACAAAAAAATGAAAAGAAAAAGCAAACATTTCAGTCTGAAGAGCGACACAGAATATTAATACTATACTCACTTAAAAAAAACCCAAGCAGAAGAAAAGCATTTGCTTAATTTTTCTAATAAATTACACAGGGGCTGAAGTATGGAAGTTTTCATTCCGACATCTTTAGTGGTGTGGTGAAAGGTACAAATGAAATAAAAACAGGAATATGAAGATTCTATTCCAGTATCGCAGAAGAAAAAAAACCCAATGACAACAAATCAACTATTTTAACTAAGAGAACCCAGTAGTGCCCTTTTTGCCATTTTTTTGTTTAACATCTTCTTCATTTTGGGTTTTTATTTTCATTTCAAAGGAAAGCAAATATAATAGGAAGGCTATAAAGACTACTGATGAAAAAACTACATGCATAAAGAATGCGCTACAAATACTTAAAAAATGGAAAACTAAAAGAAAAATCCTCTGCAAGGAAAAATAAAGTGATTGTTGTTAGGGAAGAAAAGGATTATCATTGGGGCATGAGGGTGGAGACGAAATCTAGTAACACATACACATCTATCTGGATTATTAAAACCACAGAACTGAAATTAATATAGATAATGCTTTTTACAACTGAACTATGAGTATAACCAAGTGGGTGGGTGGGGAAAAAAAAATCCAGGATGACTGCACAGATGACAGCAAAGTGTACTCATCCTTCACCTGTAGCCCCATAAGCATCAGGAGCGTAGAGGGCACCAGTGGATCTGGAGTGATGTCTGGAAGCTGCAATAACAGGATCATACAAACCCTATCTATTACCATGGAATCAAAGAGCTGCAATAGTTGCTTAGATGAACAAAAGCGTATTTATCAAAAAGATACAGCTTTAGCATAAGAAAATGAATATTACACAGACGGATAAAGTTTCAGAAAAGTTCTTTGATTATGTAGAACAGAGAGGCTTATGTACACTGGATATTTCATGCATAATTTTTATTTTTAATTTAAAGGATTAAGAGCAGATGAAAAGCAAATATGTTCAAGTTCAAAGAAAGAAGAAAGCGCAGGTACACATACACACGCACACACACACAACAGAATCCTCAGAAATACCTGAAAAGTTCACTAATACTGTTTTTGCATTGCAGTTAGTTCAATTCTACAAACAATTTGGAAGAAAGTGACTACTGCACAAACTGCGTTAGCAGCTGACAACTGGTATTAGCTTGAGCTCTTGCCCACATACAGATAAGCTAACCTTACTTAAAATCACCACTTTGCAGGTGAAAGTTAAAATTATTCAATTTTAATTAAAAAAATAAAAGAAGTTAATGTAATTAGCATTTCACGTTTTTATTGTTTTCTTTAAAGTAAAATGTGAAGTTGAGACATGTACATCAGTTATTATGGCAGCTGAAAATCTTCTGAAGTTATGGAAAGCTGGAACAAAAGACCCTTAAGGACTTCTGAATAAAATGGAGTACTCTCTTTTTTTCTGAAGCTTCTACAAAAAAAGTCTTTCAGGGATTCTAAAACAGTTGGTCTACTCAATATTACTAGTATTTTCTTTCTCAAATCAAGCAACATTAATGTTTTTGAACACGTCAGCTTCCTTCTTCATTTCACTTAATATAGAACATCATAATCATGTAATTGAAACTGGCTTTGAAAACTTTAAAGTCCAACCAAAGTGACTTGCACTGCAGATACAATACTGTAATTTACTAAAGAACTGAAAATGCAAATATTTTACACCTTTTAGATAAATAAAGCAATAAAAATAGAAACCAAGAATTAAATGAATCGTCCTTTACTCTGATTATCATACCCAATTTAAGAGCCTGATTTGAATTGAGTAGCTCCAACACAGATCAAATCACATCTGAGGAAGAACGAATCATTTAACTGGAGTGAACTCCAGAATGATCCTGAGCCCTGTAAAGATCCCAGAAACAACATTGTGGTGGTTTTTTGTTTTCCCTTTCTCTGCTTCTTACAAAGTTATTGCCATGTATTTTATGCCAAGTGAAATCTGCATTAAAATGTTTTGCTAGGTAGCTTCATTAAGCAAATAATACTTGATGGAATACTTGCTTCTTCAGAACACATGTCTCAGTATGGAAAAGGAGACAGAACAGTATGTCAAAACATAAGCATCAAAGACTGATATAAGCTTGAAGTACACACAAAAATGGGGTAAGCCTTTTCATTATTTTCCATCAACAAGCCCCGAAAATTAAAGGTACAATTAAAAATCCAAACTTTAGTCATATAATTCAAGATGATCCTGTCTCCAAATACATTTGATTTATGCTGGAAAATTTTCTAGGACAGTGAAAGGAGGCACTATTTTGGATCAAATGCATCTCATTACAAAAAGTACTTCCAAGAATATCTTTGTACCCTTCAAACAGCAGAAGTAATATATTTACTTATATTCCTTTATTTTAATTATTTATAAGATCAATCAAAATAAGAACTATTTTTAAAGGACTCAAAATAACAATGTATTTCTTGACTACAGTATGAAAATTACAGTGGCTTGCTACTAATTATCAGCTGCATACAAGAAAAAACAAATTGTCTCTTCCATATTAGCTACCAATCTCTTGCTACTCAAGAGTAGCTGTTATCTCTCACTTTGTGGTCTTAAATTGAGATGTGAGGCTGCAGAAGCACCTCACACAGAGAAGCAACTATAGAACAACTGTACCATTTTACACCCTGAATGGTTTAGCACTTATAAGCAAAACTTTCTCTGCTGAAAACCAGATAATACAAACAACACTTCCTCCCTTTCCCAATTCCATGTATAACTATCACTAGTTACAGATATAGAGATGAACTTATTTGTATTCTAATTCTATCCCTGAAAAACATTAATTTTTTTTCTAATAGAAATCAACAACATCTCATAAGACAAAGCCGATTAACAAAATACTGAATGACATTTGAAATTCGTAAGTAGAAGGATTTCAGGTTCATTTCAGATACAGGTTTTTATTTCAAATTCTAACTCCTATACTTGCTACTTTGCATTTCCCATGCTATTGGTCATTCAACCTATTGTATTTGTACAGGTATTTGTTCTGAAATCTAATACAAAAATTAAACTCCATCTATAAAAATAAAATCTCAAGTAGCTCCCATCCCAAAGACCCACTAAATAACACTATTATTGTATTAGTTTAACGAAGATTTTTTTTAATTCTTTGATTAAAAAAATCAGATGTAAATCAGATCTTACATGCATCCAATTAAATTTAAGTTGTATGGTAGCAAAAGCAGCACAAAAAGAACTGGAAAAATCTCATTTTCAAAAGGAAAGATGTGTGTATGTTACACTACACTACAGTCCACCTGCTGTGCTTTAGTAAGAGACTACAGGTTTATTATTGGATCCTGCATAACGTCTAATTTTAATTGAATTTCCCAATTAAACACTATCTAGGTAGATTAGAATTAGTTATTGAAACACCTTTCATCCAATTAATCCATACCTCCCTAATAAAACCATGGCTGTCAGGAAGCATACTGCCTTAACAGACTGTAACACAGTTCCAGTGCTAATTAGGCATACAGTCGGGTGCTTCAGCTGAGAGAGAAATCAGAGATTTTCTACATTCTGGATAGGCTTAATGGTTAAAATCACATCACCTTAAACTGCAAACTACAAAATTACACTATTCAGATAGTCTTACAGAGAGTTTTGTATTGCTGAAAAAATAAAAGTCTAGCATGTAAGATACTTTTATCAACATTTGCTATCAAGTTTGTAGCAACCTCGACAAGGATACATGGAGAAGGTTCCCTAATCCATAGCAAGTTAAAATAATTACAAGTAAACTTTCCCATGCCTTATTCACTTTCAGAACCACAAACCAGTATGACAATTTTACAAAATTATTTAAGTGTTAGGAAAACAAACTGAAATACTCAGCGAAAACAAAACTTCTGCTTACAGCAACTCTATGAATGAGGACTGAGTCTTCCTTCCTATGTAAAAACACAGTCCAACTACTTCTTTACTTTATAATCACTTTTTAAATTCCAATTAAGAATAAACTACAGAACTGTACTTTGGTTCATGTACTAGGATAAAGATTCTACTATCTGCCCTTTCATTTGTAGCAAACTGAAGGCAGCCTAGAACATAGTTCATACTTCGTAGCGGTCCCTTATCTGCACCACTGCATTACTTCCTCTAACAGCGCAGAATATTCTGATGACAGGAGAGCTAAGAACAAAATCTGCTTCGTTTCACGTATTGAAGGATTCTAGCTGATGCAGGGAAAGGTGGAGAATGACATTATTATTGCATTATTGTATTTTAGTTGCTCAAATTGATTAACTGTCTAAGCAATGAATACTCTAACAAAGATAGACCAGTAATTTCAAAACACTCTCCAAAAGCAGAATCACCCTTCAAACAACAACAAACAACTAGGTGCTATGAATCACACATCTTTCCAAGGTCCTAGCTTTTAAGGTAAGGCTAATACTAGCAAAGTATTTTTGAAGTGTGCAACCCATTCACGCATTGGCCAATTTTCCATCCAAGTAAATGGTAAGTGAGCCAAGGAAGGGAAAATAACGGTGGCCTGCTACAAGCTACATGGAGGAGGCATGGATTCGTTAGGTGCAAATAATGAAGGGCAAAGGCAGCCATGCACGACAAGGGGCTCCAAGTACTTACCAAGGGGTGGAAAAGAGCGGACAGGGCTCGTGTCCCTGCTACTTTCGCGGCTGGCCTCCCGACTGCACCCCTGACTCACACTAGGCCGAGGAATGCGGCTGCCTCGTGCTAGTATGATTCAGGGTACAGACAAACAGCAGCACAGAAGGGAGAAGACATAAGAAAAGTTGCAGTTTTAATGAAATTCTGTTTTTCGGTAAGATCAAAGATGTACTTCTACAAAAAGACACGGATGATTATGTTGTATTTTACGTATTAACTGATTCCACACACTTTCTTGATTGTGCTAGAATACACTAAGTGTAGCCAGTTCAGTGAAATTATTTCTTTGTTATCTAAAGTTGATTTACCAACTCTTCACAGAATGGTTGAAAAACTTCTTGAAAAAGATGGAGAGTGAACAAGCAATAACAAATATGGACAGAATATTCATTCAAAATTTGTGCTCGTGTTCTAGGTAATCTGATCAACAGTAACAAAAAAGAAAAATTCAGCTTTCTCAAGAAGGAAAATATAAAGACCGTACTGCCAGGGGACAAATAAAAAATACAAAATAAAGAACTGCAGCAACACCTACTTAAAAATACTGCTTGATTTCAGTTTGGATAATCAAGTGTAGTCAGCCTATACTGTGAGGCATAGGAAGCACGACATTCGTTTTTGTAACACAGAAATATATATACACACACACATATCCAGAGGACACAGAAGTAATAAAGAAAATATTTTTTTAAATGATTGCACTTTCATTTAATGGATGTGGTACTTTGGAGGGTAAGAATAAGACAAGACTGAAAGAGGGAAGGAAGAAATGGAGAAGAACAACTACTGCATTTTCATGACAAAAAAGCTATCCGTTTCAAGTTTAAAAGTCTGTCTAGTTTATCAATTCCTAGTCTCAGCATCCAGGTATGTTTTAGATATTTATCTATATGCACTCTACTTTTACCATCCACCTGTAATTTAAATGCAAGGAATAGTTAGCCAGCACGTAACATAAAAACGTCTGTGAAGAAGTCAAGAATTATCAGTTCTTACCTACTGACAATCTAGAAGGACTAGCTTCTCTACTGCATCCCTGACTTCTTGGGATTTTGCTTCGTTTTTGCGCAGCGGCAGGGTTCACTAATACTCTCTGAACACCTGTGTTCACAGTGGAGAGCGTAGTTGTTGTCAAAACTCTTCCAGGAGATCCAGATCTACTGCCAGCTGAAGGCAAAACAAAAGAATGTAAGTAACAGCATATAAAGATAAACAACCAGGGTTTTAAAAAATGCTTAAAAATGGCAGGAAACTGGTGGTAGATTGAAATGGTCTGGAAAAACATACATGGTAAAAATGTGAAATTTAAAGCACTGGTGCAAGTTCTTCCAGAACCACATAAAAGGCAGGTAAAGTTACCAACACAAGGAAGCACTTGGTGTGGCAGTGAGCACTAGGTATGCTCAAAGAAACCACAAACTGCATTTCCCATTTTCATTATCAGTTTGAATGTCCCTAACATGAACACTGGTCTGTTCATTTAAGTTACACTGTGTCATCAATCTATAATAATAATAAAATAATTTTAAGAAGAACAGCTAGAAAGCTAAAGAGAGCAACTTTAAACCAGTTATTTTGTTACTATCCCAGCTCTTCAAATGCCTCCAATGTAATAATAGAACTAAATCACCATTTTCCTAACGTATAAACTCTTCTCCCATGCTTTTTAAAGCATGGGTACTTCAAACTTAGAGAAGCTAAATAAAATGTCACTGAAAACAATTTAAATATTCACATCCTTATCTGTGGAGATTACTCCACAAATTCAAAGGAAAGCTTTAACAAGTTTTAAACAAAGTTAAAATAAACTGATCAAGACATTCTGTTTAAGCACCTTCTACATTTTTCTTTAACAGTTTAGTTTATCAAAATCGCATATTCTTAAGTACTGTAACTGTTCATTTCAGCACAGCATACCCACTACAAGAAACTTGTCAATGGTCCCTGATGTGGATCCATCCTTAGTTAGACATCTCAGTTAGAGCAAATCTCAGTTCTAAGCCCTAACAAACATCCACTCTTCTTTAACAAGTTTGTACCACCAGTTGATAAAAACATATTCCCAGCTGCAGAATTTAGTAAGTCTGACCAAATAAATAGCAAAACATAATTTAAACCAAAGGTTAATTATGTACAGATAAGAATATTCCATTAATCTTTTAAAAATAATCACATAACCATATGACTTCACCTATGCTATCAAATCTATGACCTTAACATGCAACATCTTAACTAAGTTTCATGGGATGCTTCTTATGAGGTATATTTAAAAAAAGATATGAGTTTAATAAAGCTTGACTGTATGGGAAAGGAAACAAAAACCCAAACAAAACAAAATATAGGCTAGGTGTAAGGAAGAAAACAAAAACAATGTACCATGCATATACCTTCAGATTCATTGTTTGAATTCAAACTTGAAATGGTTATTTAGCAAAATGCCCTTTTCCCAACTATGGACCTATTCAGCAGAAACAATAAATAAATTTTAAACAGCCTAGAAAAAAATAAGCACAGCTTCTATCATTGGAGTGAGTGTAGGGGGAAGGAAAAAGAACAGGCAAATTCATAAAAGTGCCGTGGTCTGCAGAAGTTAAGGGTTTGTCAGTTTCTTCATGTTGGAGTAATTCAATTTAGGCCTGATACTACTATGCTGCATCTCCAGTATTTCCAACACAAATGTTGGAAGAACCTTTCACTGACCCAGAGACTTTCAGAGTATTTTCTTCAATATGTCAGAAACTGGAGAACTTGAATTATTCTCAAAATATACTGACAGAATATAACCCCTCATTATTCTAGCTCGTTGTTAATATATTTTTGTCTGACCTGCAAAGCATACCAATAAATCAAACACAGTTTAATATCCTGAAAATGTTATTTTAAGAGCAACAGCACTGCCATACTGTTCTTCATACTACCATCAGCAGCAGATCTAAAGAACAAAAGCTAAATGAATAATTAAAAAAGAGGAATTACTAAAACAGTATTCTAAACTGACAAAACCCTCCCAGTTCTGCTGCTTTCTAAAAAAGCAATTGCATTGTATGAGTTAAGTGCAGCATATGGAAAAAAGCCAGCCAGAATTTCTGCTGAATAGGGTCCTTAAAATGAGGTATGTAGAACAGGTGATCAAACAATGATGTATACACAGATTCTGTAGACTCTTACCACCAATGGGGTTAGCAGACTGTGATCCTGAACAAGTGTAAAGGCAGGATTAGGGTAGGGGTTTATAATCCATGAAGAGGGAGGGAGCAGAGCAGATTTAAAAATGGATGGCAAATGGAAATAAGAAAGCTTTAGTCATTTCACACGGGAAAAACAGCCACAAGGGGGTTATACTAAAGCAGTGCTTTTAAGTAGCTTCCACAGTTGAAGAACTAAGTTCAAATGCCATGTACAAAGCAGATGAAGCAAAGCTGCACAAGCAAATCACAATTCTTCAGCTCTCTAATCAACAACTGGGTAACACTGAAGAATTAATTTCAATTAAACATGAAACTGTAGCCTTCAAACTACTTTAAAAAAATACTAGGTTGCCAAAATAACTTCAAAATTTCAACAGCTGAACAAAAATTACACACAAGGCCAAAACATATTTTTGTTGAAGACAGACAGTAAAGGAACTGAGCTGCAAGTGCGGTGGATGACCAAAAAAAAAAAAAACAACCAAACAACTTTCACAATGGCACATTTGAAAAGACTTGCATATAATTTAGGGTTTTCCTCTTTCTCACTTCATCTGAAGTGTAGCAGTAGGATTCATTTCCATTCAGAAATCTTATTCTTTCTCTGAATGAAGACTGTAATGTAATTTTAGCGTACCTTGCTTAGTTAACTGGCAACCAAATAGAAAGGGACAGGAAAAAACTGAACAATTTTTTCCATGGATAAAGTAATGGGATATAGGTTGTATACATATTTTTTTTTAGGAAACAATTTAATAATTGAGGTGAGCGTAGGAGTAAAGCGCTTCTAGAACCGTAAAAAGTATCATTTGTAAGAGCATTCAGATTTGCAAGTCTTTCACATAATGAGCTTTGAACAAAAATACTGAATAGTTTTAAACCTAAATTTACAAAACAATCTGTGTTAAAGTGCTGTTTTTTTGTTTAAGAAATATTAAGCCTAAATCTAATATGAAATTATTTCCCTGCTACAAGTGAGGAAACTAAACCCACCCCAGGTAGGGAAACTTCAAGAATCTCGCTCCACAGGATGCTGTGAAAATTTTTATTTATGTAAAGAAGCATCACCTAAACAGCAGGTATACACTGCCTGACAGCTCTCCTTCACCTGACCATTTATATTTGCCCTGTTTATCTTCCTTAAAGTGTCTCAGAATTCTTGTTCTCCCCAACTTACGGGTTATAATGAGCTAACTGAAGGCATCAGTTCTGAACAGATATAGTGATAAAAGGCACTGAAGATGTATTCCTGTATTTAATTTTCACACATCATCACAAGTACACACATCTAGTTATTTCAATATCTATTCAGCTCATATCTTTTGATGCTGATACAGTGAAAAAAAATGAATTATCTTGCAAAAAACCTGTCATCATCTGCAAAAACTGAACTGTACAAGCTTCAGTTTCTTTCCTTGGATTTGTAGTCTGTTCAATGTGACATGATGCTCATCATCAGAAAAGTCGTAGATCACTACTTAAATTTTAAACTCCCTTCCCTGCGCTTTATCAAATACCTTATATTTTTAAAAATTTATCACATTTCTTCCAAGAAAGATCAACTTTTTCCTAATATCAGTGGAAAGATACAGATATTGCTCACTGCTTTTACTAAAGTAGCATTTAGGTCATTTGCTTTCCCTGCTTCGCCCTTAAACTTTTAAAGCCAAAAATTCTTTGCTTATGATAGAGTTTAGTCAACACTGGAAACAGAAAACAAGTTTTGCACAACTTCTGTCACAGTCAATAACTAGGCTTAATTTTCAAGCTCTCATCCCACAAATAACCATGGGATTAAAGAACAATCCAGGAAAAGCTTACTTCAGAGAATTTCTGTTATTTTTTATTTTATTTATTTTTTATTTGTCTGCTCAGGTTTTTTTAGAATTTTATTTCATAAAACCTGCACTCATTGGATCAAATTTGATCCAACGGTATTTGAAAGAAAATGAAATCTATAGAGCAAAATGGAATGGGAAGTGCTCTATTAGAAAAACAAAAATTCTGCTTTTTTAACCTCTAAAATTCTAGTTATGAGAAGTGTAGTCATTGCGATGAAGAAGATAAATATTTCTGCCATTACACACAGAATTAAAGGTTTTCACTGAAAGTAGATATGGTTAGTCAGAAGAATAATTACACTGGAAAATGGAAAATCTATTTTACTTACTAGCTTTGTAACATAAGGCCTGTCATACTACAGTACTGGTTAATTTATTTACATGAATTTTACTGTTAATTGCTTTCCTTTTCATTAATTTAATTAAATTCCATTTAATTAAAAGATGTTTAATGCATTTCACTAGATGAGACGAAGCTGAAAATCTGAAAATGCTATAGACAGGTTGTCAGGAGAAGTTGGCTGTTGGCATCAGATAACAAACAAAGTGCCACAGGTCAGCCAGCGTCAAAGAATGCAAAGTAGAGTCAGGTCTCTAATTAATGACAGGCAGCTCAACTAGATAAGAAATTCTCCATTGGCTTTTGTTTATAAGCACACACAGAAAATTACTGTGGATCAGCTAAGGTACAGTAAATTTCCTCTTTTCAACTTCCGGTTTCAATGCAAGCTACAGAACAGATTGGTTAGGGCTTAGTGTTTTTCATTCCAAATGTAATGGTAATGTCACTTACCATTGCAAGGTAATGTCTCTAACAAAAAAGAGGAGTAAATATTTGAGAACTAGAGTAGTGCCCTAGCTTAAAATGAAAATTGCTGTTTCTGGCTGAAGAAATTAAACTTTTTGAAAAGTAAAAGATTAATTTTTAAGGTTAACACTGAAGACATCATTCAGCCTACACATTTTTCTGAATTATTTGTCCATGTATTATATCTAACTGATACAGATATTTTACTGGTGTTGTGTGTTTAGGATTTGGCGATGAGAGGGCGGGAAAAGAATGCTGAGAAGTTATAACTGAAGAAAGAATTTAAGGGTTAAGTTTCACTTCTTTTTACATGATCTAATTTAACTGACAAACTAAGACCTAGCCTGCTATTCTGCCCAGAGAAAAACAACATGAATTAGAAAAGCATGCAAATACCACTGACCCAAAACACTGAAAAAATACCTTCATTTTTCTCTGGCGATGATGAACCTAAGGCACAGAACAACAACTCAGTATGTAGCTTGTTTTTTTTTAAATTAACTTTGACTGTAGCCATTCGTCAATGAACGTTTGCTAAAGCATTTGGCCTTTTATCAGGTATATCTGAGAAACAGCAAATACATACGCTGAGACTGAGAGACCACTTTGGTTCTACTCCGCCCTCTGGAATCTGTTTTAGAATTTCCAATACCAACAGAAGGTGTTGAAAGCTTTGTTCGTATACGACCTACAACATAAAAACGGCATTAAATTAGTTTTTCACAGCAATGTAGAACGTAAAGCATTAGTAGCATTTACTAATATTTTCTTAAATTTCTGTACATAAAAACAAAGCGCAATGTAAAAGGTGAAAATTCACTTGGGATAATTAGTAGAAATTTGAACATATTGAAAGGACTTAATAGTTGAGGGTTCAAAATACTTCTCTGATGCTACACGCTTCAGTAAATTATTTGCATATTACCATTTCAACACCCTGAACTAGCTAGTTCTTGCTTCCTACATGAATATGTTGATTACATTACAAAAAGGGAAATTTATTGAATATAACAGGCAATGTAGCTACTAATATTGCAGATTCAGTCTTTTCGTTATTACTTGTGGTTGTAATTCTACTTTTGCTGTCACAAAACTACAAAACTAGACTTTTAAAATTTTGAACAGGATTCTGAGACTTCTTCCTAAATTCTGTGCTCTTTTTAGAAATCTGAATACTATCTTTCCTATTACTGGAGACTGTACTGTTTTCCTGACTATAGTTAAATAGACTTCTATAGGATTTATAGCAATTTGCAAATAGTAAGTAAATTTAAGTATGTCTCAGTGTCAGCATGATATATAAAAACACTATTCCTCTCAGCAGATAGAAGAACTGACAAGGAACACCCGAAACAACAGAATTCACTTCTCTCTAGAATGCCAAAGGTTGAATTTTTTTGCACTATTAGCCATATCCCCAAAAGTGTTCAAAGAACAATGAAATTACCAAGAAAAAAAAAAAAAACACCAAAAACCCACCCACAAAACTGCGCTAACCATGCTTCTCAGAAGTTTCACAAACAAAACCTAAAAGGCTTGTGCACTGTGGATCTAGCTTGACAAGTAATTCACTTTTTAAAACAGAGTAATTTAAATGTTTTCTAGACACGCTGAGTTAACATTAGACTGAGAATAACTAGGTACACAGACTATTATTTAGTTCTAGTCTCTTTAAGCTTTCCACACCAGAATTTGGAGACCAACCAAGTTAATATTATTCATCCAGGTAGAGGGAATAGCTATAGATGAGAGTCTATAAGAAGAGAACCAGAATAAAGGAGGTTATTCACTAAACTATTAGAAAAAATATGTTAGCAAGATTGGTTAGATTAACTACTCCAAACTCTACTAGTTATCCCCATGCAATGGCAGTGTTTTCCCAATGAGAGCTGTGAGATTGGAAGGCATGTAAACTGTGTTCAGAATTTGGCCCCAAAACATAGGAATACAGAGTGCCACTATTTCACTGCTGTGTTGAATTACCAATTGGAACCTGGTTCAATTTCATCAAAGTAAAAAATAAAAACAGAACAACAGTAACAACAAAAAACAGTTTGTATTTGTGAGGCAAATAAACTGTTATCTGTCACTAATGACAGGTTTAAACAAACAGCATACTGAAAATTGATTCACAAGTCTCAAATAGATGAGTAATAATAGCAGCACCTGTTTCCCAGAGCATGAGCATATTTGATGAAATTTTCTGTGACTTGCTTCAAAAATAAAATAAACACAAAACTATAAAGCTCTTTTTTTCAAACTGAAAATGTTAAGCAATGATTCTTCTAATGCAGATGAGTACTTGAGTATTAAAAGAATTCTAAAAATACTACATGACAACCAAGTATTAGATGCATAAGCTATCTGGAGTTACGTATCTCCACAAAGCCCCAAGAAGACCACATTCTATTTTCAAAGCTTAATTTGTATCAATGAAAATATAAAGCTGAAAACGTTAGCTATTCTAACAAAATATTTTCTTACCATCTTCAGAAGCTGTTCCTAAACAGAAAAAATAACAAAATACATGATATTCCAAACAATACTGCGTGTCTTCAATTCCTTTTTTGAGATAATCTTAGGAATCTTGACAAATTTTACCAAATCAGGAAGAGGTCTTAAACCTGTGTTACAACTCCATTATTGAAATGAAGCAGAATTATCAAAAAACACCCATGCTATACTTTTAGTGATTTACATGAATGCAATATATAAGTACTGCCTTCCAAACTTGTCATTAAAACACGAGAAAAAAAAAAGAAAAAAAATATATAAGGCAACTAAATGAGATCCTGACGAAAACAGACTTTGTAAATATTCTAGTGCAAGCTCCTCTGATATAAAACATACTATTAGAAATTATCTCAGAAAAGAACACATCACAAGAACAGTGTTTCACACACCGGACAGTTACAATTCATTAGAAACTCCATCAAGGAGAATTTCTCTGGATTAAGTCCATGATTACTTTTAAAATCTACATATAAGATCAAGTTTTGTTCAGAGAAGTGAGTAGATGTAACATGAGCTTGCTGAAACAAGATTACACTTCAACAAGTATGTTAACTTCAACCAGGCTAGACTATGACAAAAATGAGTGGGACAAATGTGACATCAGTGCATAAGAATCAGTGAGAAGCTATCTATACAGCACTCCTCTAAGTTTCTTTGAAACAGATCTGATGATGATGGAAAAATATACATACATTAACATTTATAAAATGCTGAATGGCTTAAAAAAATAAATAATCAAAGGGTAATTCCATTTTTCTTTTCACTCTGTACTGTTTCTACCCCACAGGAGAACAATGTTGACTATAACACTTATAAGCACCTTCCACTTGCTAGAACTTGAATCTTCCAGCAAATCTGACTGTGACTTCTTCATATTGTGTCTTCAAGTCACTACTGTTAAAAACTCCCTCTAAACTTTAACTCAGTGTAAATTTCTTCACAAAAATCAGTTACAGAAATACGCATGTGCCTCAGTTTCCCCAAATCAAATTTGCCACTCTGTGTTAAGAAAAAACATACCAAAAAAAAAAAACAAACCCCACAACAACAACAATCAAAACCCAACATTCTTTCAGAGTTGGATCTTGGAAAATCTAAGCCAGGCTAACAGCTAGTTCATCCTAGGAGTGGTTCTGCTTCTCTTTTCTCCACCTTTGTGACACCAGCCAACTTGTTTGGACAGCTAAAGGTTCTACACATGTTTCAAGAGAGAAAAAAAAACACTATTAATTTCTGTTCTACATAATTAGCTTTCTGGAATTTCTTCACCTACAGTAGTTGATAATGGACTACTACAAAGCACTTGGGAAAGAAGTGATAGAAACTTGGCCAAGATTAGCAGTAGAAGGAAAAAATAACTTCTTGCAGGAAGCAGGTAGATCAGAGCAGCTATATGATCAACTACAGCTTGAGAGTTAAGATGCGTTCATTCTGTCTCACGTCATCTCTACAGATTATCCCATAGGAAAAAAAAACGTTGCTCTGATCAATTGTGGAACACTTCCCCTTTTAAACAGGTGCGTGGGAAACCTCCACAAGTTATGACATGAGTCCTTAAGACAGCTTATTCCTGGTGACAACGTGCAAAATGCACACATCAAGTGTTCAGCACAATCTAAATCCTATTATATGCAATTCAAGGAAATCTGATATGGAAATAAGTGAGAAATATACTAAAATACTGTACCAGAAAATCATATTTTATTGAAGTAGACTTGCCACCCTCAACACTCCAAAACAGCTAGAATTCTTCCCCAAAACATCCCTCTTGAAGCTCCATGCGCTCGGTGTTCAGCACCATAGAGACCTACCTTCTTATTGTTTTCATTTCTGTCCATATTTTGCGTAATTATTAAATTGTCTTTGAAAGGAATAATATCGCCTGCTCTGCTTTGAGTAAACTACTCATTCTTCTAA
Organism: Numida meleagris; assembly: GCF_002078875.1. Taxonomy (NCBI): domain Eukaryota; kingdom Metazoa; phylum Chordata; class Aves; order Galliformes; family Numididae; genus Numida; species Numida meleagris. Next base: position 44,789,117 of record NC_034410.1, read on the forward strand.
ACGCATATTGTTAAAATGCACGTGACAAGAGTTATGAATTAAGTAGCAAGTGTAATTGACTTGTAAAGTGTTTCCCAGCAAGAAATTACCATTACCAGGCATCAACATGGGACTCTGTCACTCTATTACATGGGAAGCATTACTTGCACACATCTGAAAAATTCTAACAAGCACTATGAAAAACCTGATTCTCAACTTCTCTGCATTTATTGCAAAAACATATGCCAACCCCCTCCATGTATTAAATACAGTGAACTAAGAAAGAGTTAGTGTTAAAGCATAGATGGGACTACTTGGTAAGCTATTTAAACAGGTAGGTCTTCTCAGCAAACTATTCTTTAACAGAATTACATTAGATTGCATGACTTACAGGAATGTAAATTTCAATAGCTAGACCAGATTCTGATGGGAGTAATTTCTAAAGAGAAAATTTTAATTTAATTTTTAAAATTCTTAATTATCTGCTTATTCTGTTTTCCTATTGCTATTTTGCCAAAAACTCAGAAACAAAACAACAACAACAAAAAAGCAAAAGCCAACTTCAAACGTAAAACTATGGAACACAATGAAACTAGACCTTGTTACAAGAAGAAATTTGCTCTGCAATTTTTTTCTTAATTGGAGTAATAACAAACTTCTGATAAAAGTTTCTGTTGTTGATACATTCAAAACGTTGACAAATACATATACACAACATACACATTAAGACCTTAAGATACATAGGAGTTAATGAACATAGTATAGTATACATTAATCAACAGACAAACATAGTAAACATAAAATATATTACATAAAAGACACTTTAACATAATTAATAGAATTAGAGGACAGACTAAATAATTTCTTACCATCCATCTTGTCAGAAGTATCCTCTTTGTTGAAAAAGCAGGCAAAGAAACATGGAAAACTTAGTGTGTTAGAATAAAGGTGTTCACAGCAGAGTCATAAAACATTAATTAAGGAAAATACATTAATATTAAATACTGTAGGCACATCCATCTAACTTGTGCATGTATAAGCTAGCTTAAGTAAAATTGGTTTCTTTCAGCTCAAGGTACAATATTACAGAACAAGACACAAAAAAGTACCCTGCACATGGATGCAAAATCTCTCTATATTACCCAGATTTGAGCAAGCCTTTGAAGTAAAATATTTACCGATTGTTTCATGCTTGGCTTTCAGCATCAATACACATTTGTATCATTACTGAACTACAATATCTTATGAAATTTGCTACTCAACATGGGCTAAAGGACAGGAGGAGAAAAGACATCACATCACAATAAAGACAGAGGCAAAATGGGACAAAGTTCCACTCAGGTTTAAAAGCATTAACAATTTACAAGTTCAGCTGGAAGAGCTTATTCTGACAGAAACAATCTGAATTAAAATATTTAATGTGAGACAGATATAATTACAGCTCAAGTCTTCACAAGAGGCCATTACCTATTAAGGATGCCAAAGTTAGTCAACATTCAGAATAACTAAAGGATGTCCTCCTGTCTTAAAGTAAACTGACAAATAAATAATCTAAAACAACAAAAATAACAAAAACATATAGATATAAGTAAGAATTCTTCTTTTAGTAAGAGAGAGAGAAATACAAATTACTAAGCTTATAAACTTGTTCTCTTAGGCTCTACATTTTGCAGCTATTTTATCAAAAGGTAGAGGTTACTGTTTAAATAAGGGTGTCAATGAATCATGATCAAACTGAGAACTATTCCTTTTGTGTGACTGTAAATAAATCTTGGCCTCCTTCACCATCACGACCTTTATATGATCCATCTCTAACAGCATTAGAGTTTTCTATCTATCACTATTATCACATTATCTTGCCACTTCAATCCAACATCGTACTCTTTTCCACAAGTCACTATATCTGCTAGCAAGGCAAAACTTTCTAACTACTCAAATCCCTCAAAACAATTTGACGTGGACTTACAGCCCATGTATTCACCACTCCCCATCTAGAAACTGCAATGAGAATATGCTATTTCTTTATCTCTTTTATTTTCCTGCATAAAACCACCACTCTTTACTTCCCAGAAATCTTCTGTGCCCTTCTTAACTCCTGCTTCCAAAATTCTGAGCATGAATCACACGTGGCTTAAAACATTCTGAAAGCAAACCAGTGTACCAACCAAGAGCTGAATTTCTGTGAAATTTGCAATGATGAAGAAATCCCTTTGTTTCATAATGAATAAACATTAACAATTTATCTCTTTGCTTTCCACTTGACATTTTTCTCCTCCTTCTACTACTGCTACGTTTCTTATCACTTTTATTTTCCTATAAGTCATTTCCAGCTTCATCTAAGAACCAGAGTATGTCCTGTTGCACACCAAAACAGACTAAACAATACTCTGATCTTGAAGAATATTAATCCCACCTACTTCAGGCTTTCAGACATTATGCAGGGAGTTCAATTCCTCAAATGAAAGTTACCAGCCTACCTCTTCCAGCAAACAAACTGAGTGGCCTAACCCCTTAGTCCATACCCACCAGCTTCCTCGATTCCCCGTGTAGGCAGTAGAGGGAGCCCACACACCTATGCTAAAGTCCTGCTCCAAGTAGTGTTCTTTTTCAGCAGCACTGCAAACACACTGGATCCACATTCAACGGTGGTTCAAAACCACCTCAAGTAGGCACTGATGACAAGAAAACTCACTTAAAATAGTTTTTAACCTAACTAAAAACACAATCAAAACCTTGGATAACATAGCTTACATGTATCTTAACATCTCCCAAAACACAAGTTTAAAAAGGCTAAATAAAAAGTACTCTTTTTATATATAAAAATATATAAATTATATATAATGTATAATGTATATATAATACATATATATACAATTTCTCTGCCTCTCATGACCATGATTGGCAATATCACTATTAGAACTTGCCTCCTTGGTGGTCTAGCAGGCACATAGGTTGAGAAGGGAAAACTAGCAGTGAACACTGAATCTCACCCCTACGCTAAGGACAGCCTAAAAAGAAGAAAACATGCCCAATATTCCTTTATTCTCCTTACAAGTTGGTTAAACTTAAACTTGGAAGTTCTACCATCTAACACCAACCATCATTATCAGTTTTTCTGCAAATCTGTAATTTGCAGAACTATGTCTAACAGCAAGCATTCCTGACAAAGAAGATTATCACTTACGTAAAAAAGGAAAAAAAAAACTTTCAGTTTTATGAATGGACGTTGGAAGCTCTCTCTGAAATCTGCATTGGACACTTTTGTGAACAATTTCTGCATTATATGAAGAAGCCACTCATAACCTGATCATTTTACAACAGTGCTGAAGAGTTGAGGAAAAAAATGGAAATCCAGAATTCTGATACTGATTTCCTTAATACTTCTGGAAGCAAAAAAACATGATCACCATCTGCTGTTGAGTGAAGGTATTGTCCCTCCCAATACTTGATGTAACACCAGATTAAGACGTTTAAAGAGCATGGTATGAATATGTTCTTTACGTCAGTATTCTTCTAGCACAAGAAAAATAAAATATCTAGCAAAGTTGGTAACTTACATGAGAAAATGTGCTCTTTTACAACGCCCCAGCAAAAATGACAGTTTTTCAAATGTAGACTTGTCTTCCCATAACTCTGAAGAAAAGCCTCAGAAATAAGTACCCAGTATAATAAAGATGTTTCCCTCACCTAGTGAAGCATAGGATCCTGGAGGCAGACCAGCTGCTGACAAGCGCCCAGCTCCAGCTGTCTGTCCAGAAGCATGGCGGGCCTTTGCCCCTGCAGCAGCATTAACATCAATGTCACTGCGAGACCTTTGCAGAGTTCCTGGGCTTGGAACACTCTTGCTGCTGCCCGAAACTAGTAAAAACAACAACAATAATTGTTAGTAATGAATACAATGAATTATATTTGCAATGTTAATTTTGTCTACTGCTGCAGCAAACCTGCAAAAAATACATATGTCACACGAAGTCAATATAAACGCAAACATCAAATAACGTTGGACATGTTGCCATGACATTCAGATAAAGAATAGTTCATTTTACAGTATTATTTATTGCCATTCAATACGAAATGTTACCATTTAATGCTATGTGCTCCCATTCTTCTACAAACTGCATCATTAGGAATGTTTATGGGGTTTATTACATCACCGAATGCTTCAAAACACAAGGAAATTCACAGCACCCTTTGCAATACTGAGAGAAGATAGCATTTCCACATTTCAGCTGAGGTAAAGCTTTGGGCAAGTTGACTGAATACCTTGAATTGGTTTTGGCCTCATCGTCTGTAAAAAAAATTTTTTATTCACTTCCTCTTACATGCCAAATGTTAATTATTGCCTGAAGTTAATTTTCATTGACTCTTCCTTCACAGTTTCAATACCAACCAAACAAGTACCCTCAATTACTAGAGGCTTGTAAAAGGGAGTTCAGTGATTTCTTTGGAAAGAGTTAGAAAGACATTATGTGAAAGGAGAAAGAAGAGATTCAACTCTGAAAACTCGTGACAAAATTGAACTATTTGAATTGTTTTGTTTGTTTTCTCTCACGTAAAGAGTAGCAGCTACTTTGGAACAGATGAAAGGTACAAGGAATCTTTCACTTGCAAATGCGGTAAGCCCAATTATCACAAGTGGACAACAGAACAATGCACTGCTTCTTTGAGAATGACTGTTCCATGACAAAACTCCAAGATAAACAATCAATGAACAGTTCCAATACACAGCAAATTATGTCTTGTCTAACACTCGCAACTGAAAAATATGTAAAATCCAAGCTAAGCATGAGGAAAACATAGCTGTAGGTGCAGTTTGCAGAGACATATCATTCAATTTCAAAACAGGGTAAATGCTTAACAAAAAATTTTAAGTTCCATTTAAATCTTTTAATTCAAACAATTTTGAAGAACAAATACTGTGCACAAGATAGCATTAGCTTACCCCTGCCTGCAAAGCTGGCTGGGCTGGCTGCAGACCATTTAGAAGATAGAGGACGACTGAAAGACAAAATCCAATAAACCCATTAAGTAGGGGCTTTTATAAATAAAACGTCCCACATATCAGATCCAAAAGCAATAATACACAATGAAATGAGACAGTAAAAGGAAAAAGAAAAGCTCTTGGTTTTTTCTCTCCCCTACTACTTTCTCTGAATATTTTGGAGAAAAACATTTAATACAGACTGAAAACACAATCATTTTATTAGAACATCTTTTATATTTTATGAAATTAGATCTTCATCACAGAGCATTTCTCCTCTGATAATACAAAGTTCAGGTTACAGAAATATTTAAGGCTGCCACTACAGGGTCTTATTTAACCACAGAGCTGATCTTCAAAATCAGCTGTCACGGAGAAAGTGCAGGAGCTAAACAAACACGACTGGTATATAACAAATAATCTGGTGTCTGCAATAGCAAGGAAAAATGGATGAAAGAGGGGAAGTCTTTGTATTTTTAAATACAAAAAAGGCAAGGCTGGGAGAAGCTGCATAGTACTGTGTATTTACCTGAGTTACTTGCTCAGGTGCTCAAGGATAATGTAGATTTCAGAATTATTAGGTAACTTGTCACAGAGTATTACGTATCTGCAGCTAACTATCAACAACAATATAGAATGATTTCCTAATATTAATACCTGGCCTTTGGGAAGTATTTTGTTGCGCAAGTCCTGATTGCCTGACCTTACAATGAGCTCCACAAAGTCCTAGACAACTGTTATAATTTCATCACTTCCACAATCTACTGCAAATGACATTTCATTTAAGTAGACAGAGCTTGTCTTGCAGGGACAAGTCACTATATTTTCTCCATCTCATAATCTCCTTTACAATTATTTTTAATCAATGATCTAGAAGATCTGCAAGTACAGCGAGTCAAAAATCACAAAGAATTAGACATAGTAAGACCCTGCCCCTATTTCCTAGGTTAGTAAATGCAGGGAGAACTTGTTATCAATGCTAGAAGCTAAAAACTTAGTTTTGCATAACACAGGAAAATAACATCCATCTAAGTACAAAATTACTCAAAACTCAATTAAAAATACATTTCCTGCATCATAACTACTTCTATTTATTGTTCTACCCCTTCCTTTCTGTAATGTTTAAGTTCAAATACCTGGAAACTTACATATCCTGCAGTACAGGAAGTAACACTTGGTAGCTTAAGGATATTTTAAAAGTTTAATTTCTATGTAACTTAGTTTCTAACATTACTAGCAACTCATTAACAATACTTTTTAACAACATTTTTAATTTTCAGGTAAGCAATACAGATTAACTTAAACAAGAGTAATTAATCATTTCCGAATAACATTTTTGTAAAAAATAAAATAATTTCTTTAGACTCAGAAGCAGGTAAGTGACCCTTACTTGAGGCTCTCCTGTGAGCTAGAAGATGACCTGTCTGACTGAGGGAGAGATGCTATACTGCCAGAATTCTTCAAGTATGTCTGGAGGCTTCTTTGATAAGGTGGCTCAAGAGAATTGTACAGAGTCTCTGCTTCACTAGGAAAGTGATTTCTAAGACCCAAATAAGCCCTGCAAAAAAAAAGAAAACAACCAACTGTAACTGTTCTTTATTTTCTTCAAAATATAGTCAGGATGTTGGAGATTACAAGGGATGAGAGGAAAAGGAACTTAAATTGAAAAGACATAAAGTACAAGACACAACTCACCAGCTCATTAAGAAACCAACTAAACTGACCTAAGATATCATTTCAAAAATAACTGAGTCTCTCTATCCTCTGAAATTCTCCATTCACTTATTGATTCTGTGGATAATGAGGAGTAATTCTACTCTGGCCTACACCAGTGAAAACACTGAAAAAAATTTTGATGACTTAATTCCTGGGAAAAAAAAAGAATGATTATACAGCAATATCAAACATTATTTCTCCTCTTTCACAAGAATCTTCAAATGCTTTAAGAAGGTAGCAATTGCCTCCATCTTTAAAGCATTTTTTTTTACAATAGAAATCAAATGTTAATTCAAGGCTCTAAGAACAGAAATATAACTTTTCAACCTAACTTATGCCCTTTTCTTCACAGGTAAGCAATCAAATGTGGCTAACATATCACATATTTTCACCTCTCTACCCCTCATGAAAAATCTACAAATTTTCAGAACACAAAGTAGTACAAACTTACTTCCTTGCCTCCACTCTTGCTTCTGCATCAGCATCATGAATGCCCTTCTTGATCGTTTCAACTAAGACAGCTGCATGCCTAGAAGACAAACATGCTTCATACTATTTTGCTCCCCCAAATTCAATTCTAAAGTAGTAAATTTTAAATAGTTAATATATTAAAGTAAAAAAAAGAAAGTAGAGAGAAGTTCTAAGGTATGAAGTAAACAAATGCTTAAGCATGCTGATGATATAACTGCACCTGCTGTAGAGGCTTACGTAGGCTTCCCAGATATTTCCTTTTCTGAAGGCATAAGCTATGTTTTCTAAAAAAGTAAAGGCTACAGTGAAGGCAGACAAATGTAGTTTTTTTCAAAACAAAAGAAAACAAACAGATGAAAACACACTTCTTGTTTTCTTTAACCAGCCTTTTAAGATGCTTCCTTGAAATGCTGACTATGCATAAATATACAGATATTTCAATAGTTCACTTCCTTGAATCAAAGAGATTCTGGAAGAACAGAAGAATATACCATGTTGGAAGGCACCCACAAGAATCACCGAATCCAACTCCTGCCTCCACACAGGACAACCCAAAATTCTAACCCTATGTCTGAGAGCACTGTTCAGATGCCTCTTCAACTCTGGCAAGTTCAGTGCCATTGACCACTGCTCTGGGGAGCTTGTTCCATACATATCACCTTTTGGTGCAGACCCTTTCCCTAACCCCCAGCAGCCCCTCCCCTGACACAGCTCCATGCCGTTCCCTCAGGCCCTGTCGCTGTCACAGAGAGCAGAGCTCAGCGCTGCCCCTCCGCTCCCTGTGAGGAGCTGCAGCCGCCATGAGACCTCCCCTCAGCTCTGGGCTGAGCAAACCAAGGGACCACAGCCTCTCCTCGTACACCTTGCCCTCCAGATCCTTCACCACCTTTATAACCCTCCTTCGGATGCTCTCCAACATTTTTACATCCTTCTCATACTGCAGTGCCCAAACCCACACCCAGTGCTGGAGGTGAGGCCACACAGCACAGAGCACAGTGGGACAACCCCTTCCCTCACCTGGATGGCAATGTGGGCCTGACGCATCATCCCCAGGTACAGTTGGCCCTTTGGGTGTCCAGGGCACAGTGCTGACTAAGATTCAACTTGATGTCAGCCATCAGGAACTCCCAGACCCCTTTCTGTGGGGTGGCTCGCCTGCCTCTTTGTCCCCAGGTCTGTACATAAATCCTGGGGTGCTCCACCCCAGATGCAGAATTTGGCACTTGCTCTTGTTCAACTCCATGTACTTCGTGATTGCTGAGCCATCACATTGGTCAAGATGTTCAGGACGTTTACATGTGGTACTAAGGGACATGGTTTAGTAGGGAAATATTGGTGGTAGGTGGACTGTTGGACTAGATGATCTTGGAGATCTTTTTCAACCTCTGTGATTATATGATTCTATGATTCTAAGATCTGTTTGCCTTTAAGAGAGTCAACAGCTCCTCCAATTTAGCAGTGTCCTCAAACTTAGCATACACTTGAATCCCGCATCCAGACACCATCCCCAGACCAAGCCTTTCCTTGACAGATAAAGCACCTGATCCTGTAGAGAGGGGTGTGATTTAAAAGGCCTAAAGAACATCACTGATTTGGTTACCTTGCTTTCTAGATCTCTAGAAAAACCAATAAAAGCAGAGGAACCAAACAGGGTTGCTTATCTCCCATTTATGTCATCAGCAAAATGCACTTAATGTCATTTAGGGCAGCCTCTGGGAGATAAATGATACTATGAAGATACACCACCAGATGCTAATGGCTTGCAGAAGCTGTGCTATTAAAATCACAGAGCATTTGCAACACATGGCAACAAACTGGGAAGAGATTGCTATTTTCTTTGCTACTTGACTCAAGTTCAAACATCTCTTGCTGTGTGCAGGACCAACAACAAGTGCTGGTCAGTGACATCTGCTCTGGCTGCTCATGTCAGCCTGTTGGGTGACACACAGCGATGTCACTGTGATGACGTGGGCATCATGGTGAAGTATGAGCACCTCCCAACAGAATTGGCAGGGCAAAACCTGTGTCATTCCAGAAATGCTTCTACATGAGAGCTTTGGTCAAACTGAGACAAGAAAAATTAAAATTGAGCAAATCAGAAATGTCTTCTGTTTCTGAGCCAGAGAAGCTGGTTGAGTCCTCAGGCTTCCCTTCTTCTCATCCTCCACAACAGGATGAGAAAGAACAATTTGGGATGCTGCTCTAGCACGGATAGGAAGAAAAGGATTCACAAATTTTTTCAGAAGAAGAGTAATTGCTCATATGGAATATAGGAGGAGAGGGGGAAGATAAGGAGAAGAGGCCACCGGAAATCAAGGTTGGAGCATACAGATTTCCTTCTCCCTAGCACCTGAATGAGCCATATGACCTGCTGTGCTAGAAAGGTTGGCTGACATTCAACAACATAATCAATTCAAGGATTCAATTAAAAGAGTTCTGTATTAATACTCATTAGCAGTTTATTATTGGAGAAAAAATGTATTGGCCCATACCTTTCCAATGAATGCGTTTGCCACTCTTGTAATAACAGGTCTAAAAATTCAAAGGAGCGCCTAAGAAGACAGAAAAAAAGGTTTTAATTAATACTCATTTCTCCAATGTGCTTGTAGAATAAGCAGAAACTTTAGTATTTTCATCTTGAGGGAAATAAATACTTAAACACGCTTTGATTTTATCTGTCAAATCAGGACACCAGCCTGCTTACTGAAAGGCCAAAATAATTGGTATACAAAGCAAACGTGCAAGCTACCTAAACCTTATACTTCAAAAAATTTAAACATCTTTAGTTTAAGTCATGTTATTACACAGTGCTGTTAGTTTTATTAGCCTCCAAATACAAGACACATCAGTAAATTTTAAATTTGCACAAACTATAACATCTTAATATTAAAAAGTAATATATCAATACTTTAAAAATTCAGCTATTAAGTTACACCATAATGTTTAACCAGCTTTATGTTTCTGTCCCAAACACTATTCCCACCCTTCCACAAGTCATTACAAAGTATTTACCATGAAGGAAAACATGACACCACTAATATGGGGCCATACACACAGAAAGTACTCCTCAATACTTTCTGGCACTGAATATATTAAGTTACTTAACTGTATTTATTATTAATTCAGAATACTTCACAACACAGCAGACACACATTAGCAAATGCATATTCTGAAATATCTCTGAAACTAGATCCTGGTAAACAAATCAAACTGACACAGATTTGGAAGGTGTGTAGATAACTAAGACTTCCAAAAGGTAGTGGACTATATGGTACGGAACTCTTCTATTTGCTCTGGCTATTTTGCACCTTAGACCCGTTTGATATCATTTTTCTTCTGGCCAAATCATTTGGACACGTATAAAACATGGCAAAGAAACCCTGAAAGGATTAGGAATTCTTCTCATTATTGTAACAAATTTAGTTTTTCTTTATGAAGGAATTAAGCCAGTATGAAAACAAAACAATTTTGGCTGCCTTCACTGACATGCACTGGATTATGAACTGAAACCATGTTCCTTGACAAAACTGCAATAAGTGGAAACACTGAAGCCTGTGGAGTGTTTTACAGTAAAACAGGAAGTTTTAACATGTTAGTACAATTTGGGTTGAGATAGTAGTTGCTTAGGATGCAAACGCAGCTTAAAAAGAGTAAACAGTGTAGATGCTCAGTTATTTCTGGCAAACACACAGCTATATTGCTTTCATGGTTAAAGAGGGTCCCGAATCAGCATTAACTGCTTTTGTGAGATTTTGTGCAAAAAATGACACTCTATCAGGAACAACGAGTGTCATCAAGAGCCAAATCAAGCATTAAAGTATCTTTTTTTTTTTGAAAAAATGTGCTAAAGATGCACATCAGCATTTAAATATGGCAACAGATTGATCCACCGTGTCCTACCTCTATCTCAATCCCACAGCCCAGAGCGGTGGTATGCTGATTGATCTAGGCAGAGTATCAGACAGCCTAGCTACAAGAATCCAAACCACACTGCAAAGAACTTACAAAGTCCTCTACATGCAGTAGGCAGAAGTATAATGCAGTGCTTCTGCAAGAGCTAACCTCACTAAGTCTGTCAGGTCTAGCCCTAACCACAGTTAACGGGCTCAGGTTGGTTCTTAGTGAGGACATGCATACCTGACTCACAATATCCCAAGGCCTCTCAATATCGGTTTTGTTTATTTTTATTAATGGTACTTTTTTTCCAACAAGAGTTACAAATACTTAAAATAAATTCTGCAGAAGGATACAGTGCACATCTCTAATTATGTCAGAAAAATACTGTTTCTTAACAATGTCCAAGTAACTTTGCTTAAATTCATTATTGTTGTTTACTGGAACACACAGTTCCTTGTATTCAGAGCTGATAGCTGGATGTATTCAAAGCTGTTTACTTTCAACAAACAACTATCATATTTAGAAAGCAACAACTTCAATAATTTGGTATTTGAGTATATTGTAACATACCTTCTAACTGCAACCGATTTTGAGGTACAGTTGCTTGTTATTAAAGGTATGAGTCGGGGCACGTGGGTATGCTGAAAAAAGTAAACAAAGCAGTTAATGACAAAAGCACTCCTGAATTTGTATGGTAATAATTAACTCAAACAGAATTGGAAACAATAACAGTTGCAACTGATCTCTTATAACTATTAGTGAAACTACATACAGGAGACTGCTGCTAGCATACACATTTATTAAGCTTTTTTTCCTTCCCACAAGATCAAGCAAAATGTGTTTCCAGTGAGAATCAACAACCACATCACGATACGCAATGTTTAGCTGTGTAAAGTCATATCTGAAGGCTCTAATGCAACTTTCTCCTCAGAAGAGTTCCAAACAGTTTTTTGTTCATTTGTTTTACCTGAAGGAAAAATAAAGGCATAGCAGTCTTAAAATCAGAGTTAAGGAGCAAAAAGAAACCTGAAATTATGGGCCTTCTTTTAATGATCAATCAATATGGTTAACGTTAAAAACATCAAATTCTTTTTAATGCAAAGTATGTCAATAAAAGAAGAAAGGCATGACATATAATATAAACAAACTTATGTATGAAATCTAAATGTAAACACCTAACATTCTAATGGGAAAAGGAAATCCTTGAACTATCATTTGAAGTGGTTAAGATAAGCTACATTAAATCCAGATGCAACAATTTAATCCAGAATTAGAAGAGCCTTACTTCAGCTCATCTTAACTTCTTTTAGACATAAAGCATTACCATTTTAATTCCAAGTAATATGGTTCAACAAATGCATTTTCTGTTAATTTCTTTATTCCTTTCTTGAATAAATACGTCAGATAACTTGTATAACAGCTCCTATTATATTGCCAGATTTCACGTCTATAGAAACTGCTTCAAAACTACAGTTCAGAAAAACTCTTATCATCTCACATATCACTCTTTTCTCCTTAGGCTATTGTTACAAGATACAAACACACAAATCAAAAGAGCCGACAAAGAATTATCAGCTCTCAGAGTACTGCCAACTTCAGAATTAGCAGGGAATGAGTCCAAAAACCCAGGAAAGCCCAGCAGCTGCATTTGTTCCTACTGATACACTTTTAAACTGTTTTTTGGTGTTTTGTTTATGTTTCCATAGTTTTAAATGGCATGTGACAGCTACAAGGGAACAACAAGTAATACTAGGGAGAAAAAATAAAATGGTTTTATGTATGAAACTTCTGTGTTCCAAATCTTTGGAGATATCAACTCTATACTTTCTGAAGAATGTTTGAGAAAGGACTCAAAGGCTCAGGCTTGCTTTTATTCAGCTTTAAGACTGTGCATTTTCAGCTATACGCCACTGAAGCCGCATCAATAACATGCTTCCCTCCAACTCACCCTGAAAATCATCTCCCTTCAGAAAACATTTTCCACTACCATGCAACCTTATAATGATTTTTTTTTTTTAAATATACGTAAGGTAAATCAGTAAGCTAAATAAAAGTCAAGAAAGAGAAATAAAACTACAGTATAAGAACTGTCTGGAGGACTAGAGGGAATGGCCTCAAGTTGCGCCAGGGGAGATTCAGGCTGGATGTTAAGAAATACTACTTCTACGAAAGAGTGGTCAGGCGCTGGAATGGGCTGCCCACGGAGGTGGTGGAGTCAGCAACCCTGGAGGTGTCCAAGGAACGTTTAGATGTTGTGTTGAGGGACATGGTTTAGTGAGAACTATTGGTGATAGGTAGACGGTTGGACTGGATGATCTTGTAGGTCTTTTTCAGCCTTGGTGATTCTACGATTCTATGAAATACAAAGTGCAATGAAAGGGCAAAGATGAGAGGTGAAGCTCTTCCAAGTAACTGTTTAAACACTGCATAATACAGATGCTCTCTTTTTATTGTGGACTCAATTTCAAAGCAGCAAGATACAAAAGCACAAGGATGTGAACTGGCTGTCAGTGGTTTCTGGTATGAGTTTTTGAGCACACATCAGTCGTAATGGCTTGGGATCAAATACTGATCATAAAGTTTCCTTGACCTCATTTAATTCAAGGGAAGAGATCTGTGGGCAGATCTCCTTTTTTCCACTGAGGTCTGAATTTTCTGACTGTCAAAACACCCTGCATATGCCATTTATTTGTTGAGTATTTGAACAGAATGGATAGGATTTTCCTGTTCCATATCTCTATCCTTGTATGTTAAAAGTAAATATAACAGCTAAATATAACAGAAGTTTCTACAAAATCAGGGCAGCTATAGCTGATGCATAGGCTCATCTTCAAACGAACCAATAAAGCCAATTTAACATAATTTAGTGATTTTTTAATTTCATGTTGCTTTTCTAGCGATTGATTTGCCTCCATAAGTAAGAAGACAGAGTTATTTTCCTAAATGTCTGAACTCATCTAATGTGACTGTGAATGATATTCTTCTCTCAGAACAGTAACCATACTACATAAGGGTGTATTCCTTCCTCCTCTCTCAACTCTATGCCGTCAGTCATCTCCATGTGCACTATAAAACACTGGGAGGGAAATACTGATACTTCTTAGCCCAAGTGCTGATGTCAACATGAGGCAGAAAGTCTCAAGAATACCTTCTTAGAGGCATGGTCAGACTGAATGATAACTACAGATTCCAAAACATAATGAGCATGGTAACAGAATGTGTGAGTCATCAAAATACTTAATTTCCTAAAAATTTTGAAAATTACAACTGTCACACTGTTACAGTGATGACAGTGAGCAGAACTAAGCGTCTTGCATAAGTAAGTAAAGAACAACACAGCATGTAATGTAAAACTACAGACAACCTCCCACTCCTATACAGAACATAAATATGGCAGTACAAGTTCCAGAAGTCCAGTTAAGTATGTTGGCTCAGACACAGGTTGGTAGTAGATGCTTAAGGAGCAGACAATAAAAAAAACACAGCTAGCATACAATATTCTCCTCTATACGTTACAGCTTTAAGGAATCAAAAACTTAGAAAGTTCCAAACTCAAGGATTAAAAATCTCTGCTGTGCTTTTCCTTCGATGAACTTGTGCCTTCTGATCTTATCGATACATGTCTGACCTCTTCAACATTCTATTATGAACTCCATGTAATAAATATTTTATTTATATATGTAATACATATATGTAAAGACGTAAATTATTTATTAATGTACATTAATGCTACATATCAATATATTCATGTATTGATTCTAGATGTGTTATAAATTATAATTCTCTTGTGAAAAGAACTTTTTCCAACAATCTATTCTAAGCCTGTTGACTGGTAGCTTGCTCTGCCTTTTGCAAAACGTCAGTTAACTTTTGAAATTGCCTTTTTCAAAAAAATACAACTAAGTCTGTAAAAATCATGAAAACAGACTAGCTTTTTGTACTAATAGTATCTTTACCGTGATAACATTGTTGTTTGATGCCAATGATAAATAGTATTTGTCTTCTCAGAAGGAAAATTAGTTATCCAGTGTTAAACAGTCTTTAAAAAATTATTAGATAATTCTAATATTTCCAAATTGGTCATATCTCTACTAAGAGCAGCTATCTGACTATTTCTAACAAGCACAACAAAAGCAGAACACCTACCCGAATAATGAATCTAATGGCTGCACACCCAGAAGTTGCCATCACTTTGGCGCTGTTGGGAACCAGATTAAAAAGAGTAGGCACAATAGCTTCAGCGCCATGATCAAACTTGTTTCCCAGAACAGTTGAAAGATGGCTATGCAGGAAAAAGAAATAGAGCTGATTAGTTGAAATTAATTTCTTAATTACGTAAAATGTACAATGTATTTTGTGGTTTTAACATTATCTTACTAAACAGCAGAATTTCTTGATCTTGTTATTTCCAAGTCTTTGCCTCACTGGAAATGCAGGATTCGCAGAACATTTTTATTAGCAGACACATTAGAAGGTTTAACTATGTAACTTTATTTCATAATGAAAAACAAATACCACAATTTGAAAAGCTAATATTCTCACCAAAATGCTGGCAAAACTGAATTTATCATAGCAAGCTATCCATAAAAATGTACTCCTTCACTTTTTCGATGTTATAATTTCAGTATTAACAAATATGGTAACACATACAGCACAGAGTAACAATATTGTCCAGTGGTGACAACAAATGCTTCCATACAGGCAGACTGTAAATATAAAAAGAATGTGGAAGTGACAATAAATACATCAGTGTTTTAGGGATTGTGAAAAATTCCTAACTTTTAGGTCTGGATGAGGACATTTACACAGTATACTTACACTACTACTGACTTCACACTAGGAAGCAAACATTATTTTCTCAAATCCTGAATTTCCCTGGCAAGGATTGCTGTATGCACCAGAAGCTCTCCATGGTCTGTTCTACCATAAGGCCAGAAAAGTAAGGGTGAATTCTGGGACGTACACAGCCACTGCGTACCAGTAGGTACATTAATGCCTTCATAAAGGGGCAATAAAGCCACAGAAAGGATGGAAGTGGGAAAAACTGCCTTGCTGTAAACACAGAGCTTCCCCTCCTCCCCCAACTTATACCCCATGATAATGAGGGCAGAGGTCTTAATTCTGTTAGTCAGGGCTCTTAAGATTGTCATGGAAATTAAAAGATTATTGTCTCACTGAAATGTATAAAGTTCTATTTAGACTTTCACTTGAATTTTACCTTTTTAATCACATCTGAGACAATTCAAGTCAAGTGGAAGGGCACAAAACACAGAGCAGCCCACTTTTAAAGTCACAGTAAAGTCCTACGCCAAACACTCAAGTGCTTTTGAGACTAACCCCCAACATTACAGCAGTACTTACTGCAGTTTGTACTAACACTAAATACTTGGTCTAGTGACGGTAACTTCCTCTTCACATACAGCCTTTTACAAGGATTACTGGCTATATTTATCACCTAAAAGAACAAATTACTTTGAAATGTTTCTGTTACATTTTCTCTACAGCTTCAGATCTTGACTCTTTATCAGTAACAGTGTACAGCAAGACAATCCTTCCCAAGCACCTCACAGTCAAATTCACACTAAAATCTAGCAATGCACACAAACAAATGTAAAACTATACTTACGCTACAGTAATACATGCTTCTCTAACCACCTGGGATCTCAGATCCTTGGCTGACAGCTTGAACGCACCATCCAACAACCGTAAATGCTGGAAAAACCCATCATATTGTGCAGCCCCAGCAACAAGCAACGACCGAACTTTCTTGAGCTAAAAAATATAAGGCATTTAGTTTAGCACACTACTAATACATATTCTCTTTAAAAATATTAAATTGTTGTAAAAATGCATATATGTATGTCTCCAGTTTCAAAGTTTTAGGTAGCTCTTGAGACAACCATGTATGAAAATGTTTAAGCGTATGAAAAGTGCAGCTGTGTCCAGAAAAGTCTACTTCCACAAAGAGGAACATTATGCTAGTCAACAATACAGAACTTAAAGGAAATCATATTTTCAAGTATATGGAAGTAATTTAAAAACAGTTAAAAAAATTATTACATGAATTCTGGAGCTAAAAAGTCTTACATCTCAGTCTACAAATATACATATAAACAACTGTGTTCACATACCTATTTCTGAATACTTATTAAGATACCATAAACCAGATGAAGAATATAAATGCCACGTATACACAGACATTTTAATTCCATAAGTAAAATTTATTATAGCCATACAAGAGGTACTGGTGCTAGCAGTCTACCTGCAGAGTATGTAATTTTGAAGAACTGAAAAAAAAACCCCCAAAAATACCTAGGAGGGCTTTTGGAAAAGTTTTCACTTAAATATCAACAAAAATATATCCCAGCCCTTTAAAAAACACTTGCTTAAAAGCTTATTCTGAAATGATTTGACACATGGAAACTGGTGGTTTTAAAATGTAAAACTGCATTGTCTTTGAGTGTTGTGAGCATTCTCACTAAGAAAAGCATTTTAAAATATCCAGTCATCATCCATACGTTAGAAAATACAACCACCCATACTTGAAATCAGATAAAAGGTTTACCGCATTGGTTCGTTGATCCCAATCATGTTTGTCATCTGAGAGGATTTCCCTGATTTTGTTCAATGTTTCTTCAAGTTCTCGACTAGAATAGATCTGGAATATTAAAAACACAGAAAAATTCCCAGTTAACCTGATGAAAGAAGCTGGTTTAAGAAGACTGAAAATTCCATTATAATTCTGAAAATCTTGCCCTTCTTAGACAACTCCAGAGAACAATGTAAGTGGTATTAAAAGCCATTTAAAGCAAATATTGAGGATAACACTGAGTAGTGAATACTCACTAACAGAAAAGAAGAATCAACGTTTTCCTCAAGATTTTGCCTTTCATAAGAATTTCACCTTTCTTAAGAATTTCATTCCTTTTTTTTTTTTTTTTGCCTTTTTTTCAGATTATAATTAATTATGAGTGGAGATTTTCAATAATCTTTGCACTTCAATTTCATTCTCATATCCACTGTTACAAATGGTAATCAACCACCTGATTACAAATCTCTTGGAGCAGGGACTCAGAGTGTGTGACTCTATAAGGACTTAACTGGGCTACTAGTCAACATTAAAATGAAAAATGTCTAAAAATATATATATATATACATTAAAAGCTTCAACAGATTCCGTATGTATTGCTATTCTAAGCCTATCTTTTATTAACTTATGCATCAGCAAGTAAATGTAAGGAGCAGCCTCCAAACAAAGTTCTCTATTCTCTACGTAGCAGAGTAGTCATGTTAATAGACATAATACATTTTTACCAGATTTAAGTATGAGAATATAAGGGGAGACAGATCGGACGGCATACTCTTTTCTGCTTTCACTGAGTATGCAAAACTTAAGGATTTTTTCCCCCCAGCTTCAGAATAATATGAAGGAGATACGGAGCAAACTACTGAAAACTGATCTGGCCAGAATTTTTTCAGCAACATATTTTCAGCTAAAGACTTCCAGTTTCTTGGATCCAAAGTTGTTTACATAAACATACTGAACTACATTCAGTTGCCCAGACACAGGCATCTGGTACCATATGAGACATCCACACGGGTCTGGCAGATACATTGCAGGACTTCCAGGAGACCCATGCCCTATGAAGTGGAAGCAAGCATTAGAACTTACGTAGAAGCTCAACAGTAGTACCTGATTCTCACTAATTACCTGCTTAAATCCAAGATATCATTTCTGTATGTTCAAGAGCACAGTGCATAGCGGAGATGAGGACCAATGGTTAGGAACACCTTGCTTTGCATGGACTTTTACGCTGGTCCCTTGAATACACTGTTCTGTGGGTATAGACACATCCTTCATTTTATTCTAAATAAGATTTAGGAATGTCTCTCTCTTCTGTATTACAGTTAAGCCAAATCCATATTTTTCATAAAATATTTTTTTTCCTGGGCAATTTCAAACGACCAGCTTTCCAACACCCTGAGTACACTGAATTAAATGACTAATGTCTACCTTTCCTCCTATGCTTTGATAACAAAACACAGTAATGAAGGCCTCTGTATTTCATGCTGCAGTACTTAGGAGGTGGAAAATGTCTGTGCTTTAGAACACCTGCATATTTAAATTTTCCAAAAAGGAGGGTAGAAATTACTTCTGTTTATGAAGAGTTAGGGCACTGAGGCCAGCTTCATGCAGAGAACACTACATGAATATGCTTTACGCACAGAATTTAACACAGCTGTGTAAGCTTCTGCAATTCTATACGTGTACATGGGACACAACTGCAACTATAAAAAAGACTATACTGCTCATGATTACATGACTCTTCCTCGTTAGGAGTCAATAAACATTTGATGCATAACTTATTTTAAAAGAGTGAATTTAATGAAAACAGTGGGTACAAGCATCGAACACATTCTACTCCACTACTCACAAAAATCACACTTGAGTTTCGTATCATCATTTAATATATGTTTGTGTACGCTGGTAGTGTACAATAGTTATTACAAACTCATTTGCTTTAACTTTTACTTCCACAGGTACAACACTGTTAAGAATAAATATTACATATATCTCAATGGAAAACTAATTTGATGAAATTGCCTATCATCAAAAGGAAATTCTTACTTTCATTTTAAAAGTGGAAGAGAGACGTCACTGGCAAAGCAAAGATGCAGTTTCATGTTATGGTGACTCTGATGCCATCAGAATTTGTGATGCAATTCAAGCTCCTCAGGTTCCCTCTTTACCACCACCTACCTTGCTATGTCTTGTTCCTAATTCAGGGCTTTAACATACAGTAAGATATGTCAGTTTAGCAGTCCATGCCAACTTATCCCAAAAGTAAAACGTGACCACATGGGAAGCATGATCATGTCCTTTAACAGCAGCTAACTAGGATCTCTTTAGCGTACACATTAAGTCTGAGGTTCTGGTAAAGCTACAAATACCTTTTGTAAGCTGTCTCACTGAGTGGGCCCTCAAAACAGGCCAATTTTTGTTCTCAGCTGATGAAGAACCTGCGTCCATGAGCTCAATTTAATGCCACAGGATTGTAATTGCTAGGCAATAGACAAGCACAGAAGCAAACATGTACAATGGCTTTAAGTCAGACCCACTCACATGCCTAGGCAAAGAATTTAATATTTTGATTACCCAGCAAAAACAGAATTAGATCTACACAAAGTCAAATTGCTATTCAAATTGGCTTTTTAATGAGCAATTTAGTAAGTGGCCTAATTTTAATCATAACAAAATTAAAATTTTTCCACTAAAAATCCCAAATATATTCTCCATACGTAGTTTCAAAACAACAGAAGTTAATTTTTTAATCTTTTTTCCCTGCCTTTGATTAATTATGCTTTATACTCTTGTGAAATTTTGTGTGCAGACAACAATTATACTTTTTTTGTAAGTCTCAATGTCATATGCTTACACAATTAAATTTGTTTCGGAAAAAAAATCTAGCTATTAATGGATATTAAGATGCCAACTGAATTTTTTGCTTCCACTTAAACATAAGTGAAAAAAGAGTTGTGAAACTATTCAGTTTGCAATCTAAATACGGAGGCGCAGTCCTCACAGTCTATCACAGGACAGTAAGTAAAGAACTCATTAGCAAAAAGAGCCATTGCACAGTATCTCAAAGTAACCTATCTTCTTTATGAGCTGCAATTACCCATTAGAGGGTAACATGTATGCACAGCAGTAATGGTAAACGCAACACTGAAGACCCAAAAATGCCCAAACACAAATTAAAGAAATAACTAATTAGACAGAAAGTATTTCCAAATAAGAATTACAAACTAGAGAGGAGTAAACAATACGATATTCCTTAAAGATTAATGATGAGCATAGTCATTTGAATAGGTTACTGGAAAAGCAGAATCACCACTGAAGGTCTTTAGGAGCAAGTTAAACATACACAGAAAATACCCTGAATTTATTTGATTAATCCAGATGCTCATAAACTTCATTCAGAATGGATCCGTATTTCCATAATAAATTTCCCTCCCTTATTTTTACTGAAACCTCTACTAAAACCCACACAAGTGTAATGAAAACAGACATGGGAACGGGCCCAGTAACACAGAAACAATGCCCTCTCTCCATTCTGTCTGACAGATCTTGATTTTAGAATAAACGGGGACATTGCAAATTCTTCA
This sequence comes from Numida meleagris, assembly GCF_002078875.1. Classification (NCBI taxonomy): domain Eukaryota; kingdom Metazoa; phylum Chordata; class Aves; order Galliformes; family Numididae; genus Numida; species Numida meleagris. The sequence continues at coordinate 44,810,328 of NC_034410.1, forward strand.
GAGGGTCTATCAGAAAAACTTCTCACTTCCCCAGTAATGAATGTGGTCTCAGAATGCAGGGTGTTTCTTTTTTGAAAGATAGGAGACTGAGGTTGGACATCAGGAAGTCATTATTCTTAAGGATAATAAAAATTTGTTTTTGTTTTTTGGCCAACCAGTAGGTCTTACATTCTCATACATTACAAATTAGGTTATTCTGGAGTCAGTTACACATTCTCCTTTGCCTCTCCACTTCAAGTAAAGTGCTATTAGTGAGGACAAGGTGGTCTTTCTCCTCCTCCACCTTCTGCAGTTAAGCAATGACCTATCTTCCCAAGTCATCCAGCAGAGTCAGAGAGAAAAATCACACGCGCTCATCGATGACATACATGTACTCCACTTTTGTTCATCCAGTGTTATGAAGCAATTTGAGTGATCGGAGAACTCTGCTAAGGACTGTAAAGATTAAAGTATCAAATTGTAGGCGGCATGTTTTCAGTGTTGTGGAATATTACTCTGGTCAGCATAACAAGGACAAACAATATTAGAAGACTGATGGTTTTGCCCTCCAAAGAATTCTCAACAGCTCGGACAGGCAAAGAAGAAACAAAGCTCTTACAGCATAAGACAATGTTTTGCTGAATGAGACAGGAACCATGGAGATAATGTGTTTCTTCATTAAAGCAGACAGTATTTCTGACTATAAAATGAGATCTAACAATGAACTACATTATCATCTTGGGAAATAAAAACAGAAGTATATAACAAGAGAAGGAAGACATACAAAATCTGTCCGGTGTTTTAAAACTTTGGCTGAGTTTTTGGTTGTCTTCCACTACTCAGTTGCTCAAAGAAAACACATTCAAAGTAACTCTTTGAAAATACAAGATGTTAGGTGACTCAACTCGTGAAAATACCAAGCATGTGTGAGTCTCCCGCTTAAGTAACTGTTACAAGATGAAATCTTAACTTTCAAGAACTTAGCATCCAAATGGTTTATTAGTATTCAAATAAGTCACTGTAAGTTTTTTTCTTTAAAGTATTGCTACAGATGAGTGTGTGGATGTCAGACAAGAATCATTAGAATTCAAACAGTCAGGTCTGAAACTATAATTCTCGCTTTCTAAATTATTTGCTCATATTATTATTAGTTGCTTCTCCCATGAAACTTCAAATCCTATGTTTCCCTAAGACTATGGAAATCTTTTTACTTATTAAAAATTGAAACAAGCAATTATTTTCAGTAGCTCCTTGGAAAAGATTAAGCAAAGTAATAAAGGATTCTAGCTGAAACAATGTCATTATAATTAGTAAAATAGTTTTAAAAGGTGGGTTTTGCTAATTAACAACTGGAAAAAATAACAAGTTTTCATGGAGGTTGTAAATTAAGTGTTCATAAAGAGGGAAAAGTAATGACTCCTCAGTTGAAAGACTATAAAATTATAAGGATAGGCTAAGATGGTGTTGTAAATAGCATATTCCTGAAAACAAAAGTCAGCATACAGAGCACCTTACCTGTACAGTAGGAACATCTGTAAATGCCTTAATAAAATCATCTTCATCCACAGCTCCAGCTCCCCCTTCTTTAGAGGAACCTACAAAAACATAAAATACTGTTAAATAGAATCTAATGCACATCAAGGTTTTCAAAATGAAAGAATTATCTTTCAACCTATTTTCAAAGAATTAATACAGCTCACAAAAATCCAGAATATTCAACCTGTGTAAAATCGCAACACTGATTTCACCTTAAAGTTAAAAAAAAAAAACAAAAACCAAACTTTTCATCCTTTGAGAATGAACAATTATGAGCAGTTTCCAATGACAAAGTTAATGGTTTAATTTTATCATTTTTATTCGTGTTTAACCAGAAACATGTTTAGTACAACACCCCTCTAGTAGCTGTTTACAAAGGTAATCAGGATTGCATCCTGATAATGCAAACGCTCCCAAGCACACAATTTCAAATTACTTAACAGAGCAGGAGTTACGTGTCATTAATCAATTTTCACATGAACACGTGTCAGAATGAATCAATCTTCCAAGGCTGTGGTTTCTTTTGGTTTTGTTTTATGATTTCGTTTTCTTTTTCATTTTAAAAATATCGCATAGTAAGCTACATGAGTCGTAATACCTCGTGCTCCCCAGAACCCTCCTCAGTAGCCAGAATGTGTGAGGTGCATTTCTTACATTGTCCTGCCCAGCCTACCAAGCACAGCTGAAATGCAGGCATCAGCCAGAGCAGAAATGTATTTTACCAACTACAGCACAAATAATAACCACCACTAAAAGAAGTTAAGCCTGAGAGGTCAACAAAAATGAAAAACAAGGACTTTCTGACAACACAAACACTTGGTGGCTACGGTCTTCACAGATGTTTAATGGTTTACAAACCCTGATCTCCTACTTATTGTGCAGGGCCATGCGCTGCTATGATTGTACACTTCGAAGCGTGAGTGTCCACTACAACTACTGTTCAGATCACAGACTTAATAGATGTGAACACCCCTGTGCAGAATAACTTCTCTCACACTCCTTTGAGATTGCTCAGTTCAAGAACACTTCTAAATGACACCTACCAGAATTTGGACACGTTAACATTTCTGTATCATACTGCAAGCAGCAAGTTTTGACAGCCTGAGCTCATAAATACTGTAAAGAGGGGCCGTGCATAAAACTCTCCATCACGTGCATCTCCAAAGTCATCTGTCACAACCATCAATGGCAGTCAAAAGGGAAAATAAAAACTGTAACCAATTACTTCTTCTCCCTCCTAAGAGGAGAGGGAATAAATCCTTTGATAAAGCGAATGAAGACCTGTCTGGCTGAGAAAAGGAAAAGGGGAAGATCAAGTTTACACCTAGGACACATCTTTCTAAGTGATATTCAGCATGTCTCGGAGAAGCAGTCTGATACACGCAAGCTCTAATTGCAGCTGTTGGACCATCAGCAAGAACCAGCTCACAGTAAAATAACACAAAATCTGAAAAAGCATGAGCTTGCCTATGAACTCCCATTCCAAGTTTTGTTCAACAACTACCTTTTTAAGCGAGCAACCTTGTGAACAGAAAAACTATCAAGACATGCCAGCTAAGCCACAGTGTAGATCTCCTAGCCCCGAGCCAATATTGAAGCCTCTTGAGGCCAAATGAGAAGCTGAACAGAAATCTTTTTTTGCAGAAATTCTTGATCACCATAAATGATGGAATTTCTGCAAAAGGTGAAAGGTCTTCTGCCCTGAAGTTTGAGAAAGGCAACTCAAATTTCTGATTTGAGATAAGAGACTGAACTGACAAATATGTACCCAGGTTTGTAAATAAGCAGAACGTTTTGAGTTCGGCATGCACCACAGGTCTGCTTTTTCCCGCAACTAAATACAATGGCTGTAGAACTTGTTTTCCCTTCTGACACACAAACCTGTACAGCTCCTCTGAGGGAGGATGCCCTGATCAGATCAGAATTTTGCAGAGAGAAACCTTGAAAAGAAAGAATTTGGCACAGGATCACCACGCTAAACTAGGTGGTACTAACAGCCATGTTTCCATTCATAACCCTATTTTTCCCTCCCAAAATTATGCTGACATAGGACACATTTTCACAGTACTGAAATAGTCAGACCCAAAATGCAGTACTCAGGAAAGGTAAATGGGAAAAAAATTTGAACAGCCAGAAGGCTGCCTCGGTTTTGAAGAATAAAACATTGGTTTCATGTTGTCAAAGGACTTGTTTCTTTTTTTAAAAATATTCAAAATTTGGAAGAACTGTTCTGGCTGTCACATTGCTTTGGTCAAAAAGCTTACTGTGACATTCACAAAACAGTGAACTCTCAGGAAGCTCATACCGCATGTTTCTTCACAACATGTTAAAATATTGTTTAAGACTACAGTGATCCTGTGACATGAGATACATAAAAAATACCGTAGTTCACAGCTTATACAAGTTCTGCATTATTACTCGGTTACATAAATGCCTAAATACCAGTATTATTTTGCTGTTCTAAGTATTTTCCCACCCATCACTCATCTTCTCAATTTTCTGTCAAATTTACAAATATCAAACATTAAAAAGTGACACAAACAAATTGCAAAATTATGGTAAATTAAGTATTTGAGACATTCATAGTGCTGTTGCAAACTATAAAACAGAGGTTGAGAGGGAATGACGAAGTTGCCCTTGCTAAAAAAAAAGAAGAAAAAGAGAAAGAAAAAGAGAAAGGAGGTATGATTACCTTTAGCCAGCCTCAAAATACCTCTAAAGATCAGAAAATTGAGGGGCTATGAGTAAGATCTCCAGCACCTCAAACTTGTATGTAACACATCCTGAGGAATAAGGGAACGTAATTTATCTAATGGATAACAATTTCTGATGTTAGTAAAAAAGGAGGGATGTTCTACTACTACAAATCCATCTGACACAGCTGAGGGACACAGGTTCAACTGGCTAATTTATACAGCCCATTTTTCTCTTAAATTACTGATCTTCAAAATGTTTTTTGGGCTTTGTCTACATTGCAGGAGGAAGAAAGTATTGTTCATCTTCTCCTTTCCTGATTGCTTGGTAAGTATATTGGTCAACTCAGTCACTATTTCTATAGAGATTAAAAAAAAAAATTTCAGAGAACGTGATCCACTGATTTCCAACTCAGGAGAAGGTGATTTACCCTGCTGGCAAGATTTAACAGGCACACAAATGAAGATGCCTCCAAAGAACTTCTCATGCATTTATAAAGCTTCCCTTTTCCCCACAAAAGCAACACCAGAGCTTTACAAAATTCTTATTTAAGAGATACTCCCCTCAGACCCATAGCTGACAGATCTGGCAGAGTATGCAGAGTTTGATAAGCTGTGTGCTTGATGTTACTTAACTTCTTAGACCAAGCTATGACTGTACCTTTTTTTTTAGAAGCATACCTTTGACTATTAACGCCATCCACTGAATAACACACATTATTAACTTACAGCCACATAACACACGATCTTTTGATCAAACATAATTTCAACTGCTGCATTCCTGATGGTAAGGACACTGTAAGTAATTCCAAGGGTCTGTAAGCCCACTGCATTTAATATGTGAAAGCACACAGCAGGTAACTAAAATCTAGAGCTTCATCAAACAGCTTTTTCTTAAAGGAGAGCAATCGAAATCACTTCTGGATTTAGCCCACTAGGCTGAAAAACAGAACAGAAATGAATCTGAAGGAGATGAACAATGCACGTGAGACATTTATACACAAATTTCATCCTCTTTTTACTTATCAATTGTAATCTTCACCAGTTCTTATCATTCAAGCAGCCTGGTTAGAAAGGCTCTCAGAGACACCTGCAGGTCTCGGTTCCACATCAGGAAGCTGGTGAGAATGTATCGAAAATAACAGTCTTGATACGGAAGAAAATTACAGCATATTAAGCACCTCCAACTTTGGTGCTTCCATCTTGGCTTGGATGCGTGTGGGAATGGAGGCAAAGGAAATGAGCCCCTTCCTTCTTGCACTCTACCAAGAGAGGTGACACCTTCTTAAGTTAAATTCAAGAATTCCCACCATTCAGTGAGGCCCTATGACACTTTTTTTTTCTTTCTGTAAGAAAGTTTCTTCCCACTCACAAGGTTTTGAGCTTCTCAGTATTGTTAAAAGCTCAATACCAGAAAAAGTGCTGAATGCAAATAAAGAATATATATATATTTTTTTATTATTATTATTTTTCCAAAAAGCAGTTTTAACTACCAGGTATTAATTTCTCTGCAAATTTCTTCCTCTTTCTTGTAGACTGTAACACTTGGAATCTTATGATCACACTGCAATGACAAGGGATCACTACCTTGCCCTACCATTTTCATTCTCTCTCCACAAGTACCTACAGAGCTCTAAAAGATGGGACAGAAGCAGCATAACAAACAACACAATAAGGAAGAAGAAATACAGCATTAGAGTGGTAGTGGACTGATATTTTTCTTCTGAAACAAAGAACTGCCTAATCAAAGCACAATTAACTATCTAATAAAGGATAAAAACATTACCCCCACTCCCCCCCCAAAAAAATCCAAGTGTTCTACTAGGTTTTTTTATAGTATCACATCTTTACTAGACCAATTCCAAGTTTTTTTTCATTTTAGTTCCCTAGGTCTTTTGACTAGGACTTCATATATATACTACCCAATTAAAAAACTCAAAAGATACGCATCACAGATACTGTGATGACACATGAGCATGACAGCGAGGCTTGAGCACCTCTAGAGGAACCCCCCAACAGTTCCGTTACATTTTGTTTGGTGACTAGCAGGGAAATGACTGGCTCATCTCAGAAATGCCTCTATGAGCGCTTCTGAAAAACTTTGACAAGAAAAATTAAAATTGAATCAAAAACCTGAATCAGAAGTATCTTCTGATTCTGAGCCAGAGAAGCTGGTTGAGTCCTCAGGCTCCCCTTCTCCTCATCCTCCAGGACTGGATGAACAAGGAACAATTTGGGATGCTGCTGCAGCAGGGATAAAGGAAGAAAAGGATTCACTAACTTTTTCAGATGAAGAGCAAACCACATGTTTCTCTCACATTTCTTCAGAGGAGAGCAAAGCCAGCATCTCCTCAGCTTTCCACAGAAGGTCTTCCACAGAAACTCTGCAACTGGTTGAAAGTGACCAATTGAAGATGATTTGGCAGGGTCATGGTGGAAACTGTGCTGTCATCAATGAAGAAATGTTTAAGCTCCAAGTACTGGGAAGGAAAGGATTTGTGAGAGCTTTTCCATCTGAAAACATGAAAAGCCTCCCCATGGGGCTACCGCCACTCAAGCACCCTAAGAAAGCCACCACCCAAGCCGGCGCCGCTCCAGCCCTGCCAGACCCTGCAGCAGCAGCACAGTGGGAAGTAGAAGCAATGGATCTAACAACAATTTGATGGTTTTCTGCAAGAATCAACACTAGATTTGTAGCTTAGGAGTAACACAAACTCCACAGCAATTTTCATCCTGCTTTTAAATGCTTTTCTCATAATAATTCCCCACAGAACATTGTTCACTGTGCATTGATACAAAGCTTCAAAAAGCACAATGCTACACAAACTCATTCTATCACTCCAAATTCTCTAACTGCACACAGAACAAGATCTCACTCCTGGAGTAGGATGATTTGGATTTATTTTTTTCCCCTGAAATAAAGAAAACCCAAACATCAAAAAATTCCCAGGGCTATAACTATACTTTAATAACTTCACCACAAACTGAATCTGAAGATGCTGATCACTCCTAATGAAAAATAAATTTAAAAAATCCACCTGTTGCCCTACTGATTTTGTAAAATATTACTGAGTTGTTAATTAGGAACTGACAGCAGCTTCAGCTCAGCATGGGTAAGTGTACAGGACAAGCTCAAATATTACTCAGCCTTTCATACAATGCGTTAACTGGGAACTCCCACTGGTTCCTCCTACCCATCCCCTCACTCTATCACGAGCACAACTGAATACAAAATCAGAACAGGAGAGCCTGGGCTAGGAACACACTGGCCAAGAGGAATGGTTTCAGTGAGAGTTCCCTGGTCTGCCTCACTGTGGGGCCATACAAACACTGTGCTAACATAGAAGAAAAAGAAGTTTAACAGTGTTGATACAAAATAACACACAAATAAATAAATAAATATGACTGAATAAACAAATGACAGAAAATAGAAGATAATTCCTCTAGATTACAGCAACCAGTTTTTGCTATCACCAATTCATGGAATCCCTTTAAATGATAAAAACTCTGCTTGTCTGTGAGGAGAGTTCTTCAGGACAGTACTTGCAGTGTGCTGAGACAGTGCTCAATAACCAAATTTTGTCCCCACAGTCCCTGTGAGTGGATAAATAAAGGTCATATTTAACTCTCTCTTTGAATGTATGTTCTGCTGTTTGTTAGTCTCTGAAACAGTGAGATCTCCTGAACCTTCTGTAGCTACTGAGCAGGGTTTTACAAACGCGTATATTTCTCCTTGGGTCAGCCTTTCTTACTGCTCATGTTTAAAACTACCTTTTGCAGGAAGAAGTTACCTGTGTTTGATGATCTGATACCAGTGCACAGTAACATCTTTTCTTACGCAGTTTTCAGACCTCTGCTTCTCAAAAACATGAAACAGATGTCTGGAAGTTGACAATCTCTGAAAAATCCCTTCATGTTTTAAATTACTAGGTCATGTAAAGCACTTTGATAGACTCGGTATGCACACCCTGACTGATTAACAGACACAAGGAACACAGATGGTCTTAGCTCAGTTCTGTCAGTGTTCTGTAAGTTCTTATTGCCATGTTTGGATTTTAATAAAAAAACTTTCATCAGAAGTCAAGCAAAGAGCTACTCTTTAGCCTCTAGTACCTGGATAAAGAACTAAGTATTTTTCCATCGGCTGATTAAGAGTCACTTCGTATTATAGGTATCTTCAAGTTGCCAGCTAAAAAAGTACTGGAGAGCAAGAGATACAGCACTTGCTCTAACAAAAAGCACTCTAATCAACGTTAGATGAGGTGCAGTTTTGTAAACGAGGCCCATTTACTTGAAGATAGTTACACCAGTAAATGGCTACCAGCAATATTCTCTATGATAGACATAATTAGAGTAATTGTTAAAAGATTTTGTTAATGTAATAACATGTCCCAAGTTTCACTCACAAAACAAACTGCCATTCAGAGCACAACCACTCTGGTTTAACTGTTCACATCACTTACAGGCTTTGTATACAAATTAAGAAACAGGTCACACTGCTAACTAACTCAGCTCTGCCAGTAAAACTTAGAATACCAAAAATAAAGTCTCAGCGATCTTCCTTTGGATGACGAATCAGTCGGCTAAATTCCAGCTGCCTTGTGTATGTTTTTTGAGATAAAAACCAACTGCATCTGGAGAGAAACAAATAACTCCCCATCCTCAAAAACCCTGATACTATGGAACTTGTCTATACATTCAGAGCTTTTAGGAGCACACGCCCTGCCTACTTGACAGACCTCATCCATAAAACAGAGCACTCCATGAAACGGGATTTGATAATTAACACTGGAAAAATATTGGGAGATTACCATACTGGGATGCTCAGCATGTCTGTCTGATGGCAGTTACTTCTGCACAGAGGGGAAAAAATGAGGGAGAGAAACAGTAGAAGAAACATATACCAGTCCCTTAAGTCAGTTAAATTACACTAAAATCATTACAGCCTGAAGTGCCTTTGACAAAGACACCCGACAGACAACCAGGATCAGTAAAACTCTTCAGCTGTCCCAGTGATCCAACCAGATTTTTCGGTAATCCATTTCAGAAACAAAACACACTTTTTAATCTTCAGATACAATACTAACCCCAAATAAACCGCTTTTAACAGAAACTTGACTTACAGTATCTTCACACCGTTTTAAATCAGCTTAGAAGACAGCACAGTGACTTTGCGGAATAAAAAAGCCTCCATGAGAAAGCCCAGCTGAAGGAAACCGACAGATGAATTGGGGCCAATTCAGCCCCAGTGACTGACAACTGTTTGAGCCAACCCGTCCACATCAACTCCTCCAATGCCAAAAGTCCTTGTCCCTGAGGCAGCCAGAAAGTCATTCGAGCTGTAACAGCTGCACAAACTGAACAAAATGGCAAAACACTTTCAAATGTATTCAAATAAATCTTATTCCTTACTTTTTTTTGTTGTTTTTTTCCCCTCCATTAGAAACTTGACAGACAAGGTAAGAGAACTTCCCCAAAGACTCCACCTCTGGTGCACTCACTTCATTAAAACATTCCTCCCACAAGCCAAAGCCATTGAGCATGAACAGAAGTTTCCGTGCAATAACGGAGCACGCTGTCCCTCAGGACTGCGATGCTAAGCAGAACTCCCCATGCGATTATTCACTCCAAGAAAGAAGAGGAGCAGGAGGGATGAGAAGAAACAAGGAGTGAGCTACACTTACAACAAAGAAGGTGGCAGGAAGTGCATAACCACTAGAACCTCCCATCTCAGCCGCTGAGGTGTGACACGTGCAAGAGCAAGCACAGAGAGAAGTGCACACGCATTCCCTGTTCCAGGACTCATGTACTAGGAGGAAGCAGAAACTAATTCTTACTTCAACTGAAGTTTGAATTGAAGAAACTGAAGATTTAGCATTATTTGCCTAAATTTTGGAGCTGTTCTTGATCGTGAAGGTTCCAATTGTGTATTGAGCACATGGGCTAAAAAACCATTCTATTCTCTGAGAGACTTAGCAGTATTTGAAGCTTTTTCCCAGTACTGAATGCACACTTTCAACAGCTCTAGCCTTGATACCCAATTTTCAATGCAGCACAGTTTCACAAGTATAAAAGATTAATAATATTACTTCTTATTTTCACAGGCATGCTATGCAGACCAACTAACAAGCATCTGTGAAGCGTGCAGAAAACATGACTGCAGAAGAACGACACCAATCACGTAGTTAGCTCAAGGTTTGGGTGGCGTAAGTTAGGTAAGGCCATGCACTGCGAGGGGGGAAAAAGCAGTTCCACGAGCAGCAGACGTGTAGATACCTGGCTTCCTCTCAGCTCATCTCACAGTTGATTAATGCTTGTTTCTGCTGAATTATCAGCTCACACAGCCATCTTTCAAAGCAAGCACAATGCTCATGCTCACACTGCAATCTTTCAGTCACTCATATATGTCTTTTCCCTAACTGGCAGTTCATTTTCACAAGTACTTAGAAGACCATTTGTGACCCTGGCTCGCTTGCCAAACTTCAACAGGTGGGCTTAAAATGTTATGCTAATTTTATGCAAATCAGACTTATTTTCAGCTTTAGTACAGCTTTCTAATAACCTAGAATTTACATTTTACTTTCATTTGTTCCTAGTCTCACACCTCAATAGAGGAAAATCTCACCAATTATTGTACATTACAGGCATTATTACTGAGAACAACCAGGAACACAAACAACTCATTTGTATCCTCTGTAACTTGTTTTTTAAAAACAGACTAGGTTGTGGCATTATAATTGTTCGGGGGTTTTGTTGTGATGTAATGTTTTCAGAAAAAAAGGTATTTTCACTACTGTTACTGCTTCCATTCAACTGCACGTTCTTTTCTGACACAATTTAAACTGATACTCTATTAAGAACAAGTAGAACTAACGTTTGTCATTGCAAACTCTGAAATTAGATTTTAAGAAATGACAATGCATTTTTATCTTTTCATTCTAGAAGTTCACTAGCGCAAGACAGAAGGTCAATTGGTTTGATTTTAACATATGGCTGCTTTATATTTTTAATATAAAATACTGAAGGGCCATTCTATGATTCTATTCCTTTTTTCATTTTTAGTCTATTTTATTTCTCTGCTTATGTTTTACTCTATTTTAAAGCACATACAGTTGTCCAAAGAAATGAAACTTAAGACACTTTTTCTCCTCTCCAGCCCTACAAAGTGCAGTCATACTTTCTACTCTGCAAAGCAGCTTCTCTTCAACAGCAGCAATGTAGGATTGTTTTGCATGTCTGTTTTCACTTACTCTGTAACACAGCCACAGTCCCTAAGGACTCAAAGTGACAGGGTCAGCTGACTTCAGTCAGCCCTCCTCTCTCCTTCCTCTTTTTCCTTCTGGATTCAGCCATATGAAAACAAAGAAACTGCCTTCCCCTTCTCAATGCTTTAAAAAACAGTATTCTGTGTTAGCAAAATAAACAAGAGCTGGCTTTTCTTCCCTATTCTCACCATTGCCCGGTACTACTATGACAGCTAGTAGGACGCTTGGGACTATATCCCAGGGTAAGGATGTTAAAATAAGGTTACAAAGTGTTGTAAGCTCTTATCTATAGACTTCTGAATTACTGCTCACTGTCACTCTCATCTTATCCACTTCATCTTATTTTATTAGGGAGACTAATAAACAGTAGTTATGAATATATAGATAGATACATATGCTCTATGAATGTATGTATATGTGTATTTATGTGCATGTGAAGTGAGAATACATGCAGTTCATTTTGATCTCTGGGGCTGGTTTGCTAATTCACCTGATGAGATTAGCTGCAAACAAAAGAATACTATAGGCAAGAAAAGGAACCCCCAAGAATTTATTATGGCCAAGGAGAACATACCACTGATCATATGAGAGGAAACCTTCTCCTGAAGTCCTTACACTGGGGACTAAACAGCAACAGAACAATTGTAGGAGAAGCTGGAAAGCTGGAGTTCCTCCTACTTCCCTGAATTCTGGGTTAGGTTGATGCAGTTCAAGACTGCATCATTGTAAACCGGCAATTTCACGGACAAGGCTGTGTCAGGAAGGAAGGTAATGTACTTTCACTGGGGGAACGAGGAAGCCAACAAGCATTCTGTAACAACTTCTGGTTCAGCGTCCAATACAGACTGTTGATTGTAAAGGATGGTCAAATGACCAGAAGTCTGATTTCAGAAAAAAAATCCTTGAAACTCTCAGCAACCTGTGAGCCAAGAAGGCAACTGTCACAGAGTGACAGATTCAGACGCTCTGAATGCCAAGATCTCAGTTTTGTGTCTCACAAAGGGTCAAGACACAACTATGAAGAAAAACCTCGTTGAATTTACATGACAAATAAACCACCCTGGAAGCCACTTCATGAAAATTAAACAAGTAATAGAGGAAAGACTATCACAAAGCATTAAGGGAGCTGGTAGTCCTGAGCTTATTTTCTATTGAACTCAAAAGTTTAAAATAATTTGAGTACTGATTTCTATGAAGCCTTTCTTGTGTGTCAAGTAAACACAGAACTGTCTTCATCAGTCTGAAGATAATCAGTACAGCAAGCAAGGCGTTTATCTTGTTTCAAGTCCATTTACTAACAATTTGTATTTACAGTTCCACAATTATTGAAGTCCTTTTAACAAACATGCTTCTTAACTACACAATGTAGCTTTAATGAGGCTAACTTAACCTGGCTAAGGTTTCAGAAGGCAAGCATCCATTTTTCAGTACATCTGTTTTAGGCAGAGACTTTTCATTTAAACTGCCTCAGACTAACATAACGTCTCTAAGTACAGAAATCTTTTTCTGCTAAAAAATAGATTCCAAAGGAGTAAATCAGTACCACTGTAATGCTTTTCAAAGGGTTGCACTGCTGTTAGTGAGAAGGCGGAAAAAAGAGCATTATAATGCTAATAAAACTCACTACAGACAAATATACAACCTAAACTTAAATTTACTGAAGGTGTGAATAACCTCCTACACTGAAGAATGTGTTCCTTTAGTTAAGAAGAATGTGTACTGTGCTATTATAGTTGCTATAACCTTCTTTTTTTTTGAGAAAACTGTTCACCTGGTTTTCCCGTTTTCTCCTACCTAAAATAAAGTCTTTTTAATGGTTTTTGAGCCATCAAACATTTGGAGGTTCTTAATTAAGATCACCCTAAAACTGAAGGTTATTTCAAGTAATACCAACATCAAACCTCATACAGTCCTTTGGGTTCCACTTGGCATCATCAACACTTTTCCTCCAAAAGATCTAAAACAGCACTCAGAATAATTCTTATTTTAAACTAATAAAATCAGCTTTGCTGGTTTGTTGTTGGATGATTCAACCTAAACTAAGTTTGTTTCAAAGAGTCTAACAATATTATTAGTGCAAAACAGTAAGCAACATACGTTAGTGCTACTAGGCCAATACATCACATAAAGGAAAGCCAACAAACCCCAGATAAAAATACTTGATGCATGATCTTCCCAGTGGAGACAACTCTAAAAAGTACAAAGTTCAGCTTACTGTTTTAAATTACAACATTAAGAATAGTGTTCCAGCCCTACAGAGGTTCTCAGAAGCATACAACTGGAAGTTACTGCAAACTTTCACCCTGATGTAGGTTAATCTGCAAGCTTTTCTTCCCAATGTCACTTGGCATTCCTACACTTAACCAATTTTATAGACTACTGATCTAAACTAACATTTTGGGAAAAAAGGCCAGTCTTCTCGCTGACGTACAGATGGAGCTTTCCTACTAACATCCACACTACTTAAAACTTCTGAATAGCAGAAGTCTCGGTAAAGGGAGTTCACATTGGCAAGAGAACCCATCAAAGCCCTCCAAGAGATCTTGAAGAGCACAAAGATAAAAATTATGGCTCATTTGGCTAACATACTCAACTTAGTTTGTCTTCTGCTAGAAATTATGGTGTCTGTTTCAATTCAAAAGCGTCTTGCCAAATTGCCAAGAGCCCGTGAATATCCATTTCTTGAAGTTCCTAACACATGCTGCGTGCATTCTCAAGAAGGCAGCCTTGCAGCAAATGGGTATCTGAGAGGCTCTGCCACTCCAATGAGTAGCTGAAAACAAGTGTGTCAGAAGTAAGTAGATCAGCTGTGCAGGACACCGCATTTCTTGGCAAATTATTAGCTCAGGGAAGTGTATCAATCATGGAATAAAAAACATGCCAGATGATGCACTGCCCCATTAAGTTGAAGATCCAACACTTTTTATTCCTCAGAAGAAAGAAAGTCAGTGTCTGAATACCTCCCAGCAGTAAAAGGCGAGAGAAACAGACCACTAGATTGTTCACTCTGCTAATGCTGCCCGCTTCTACTTTCTTAGCAGGCAATCTTCTTGCAAACTTAATTACACCTGCCATAGTGACAAGCTGTGTCATCCCTACTGTGGACAGGAGTAGATCTTCAACGACCATTCCTAGCACTAGGAGAAACAATTCCACCCCAAGCAGGACATTGTCATCACTAACATTTGCACCTATTGCACCTGGCTTCCCTGGACAACGGTTCTGAATTTCCAGTGTCACCGAAGTGCACTTCCTACAGTAAGTCCTCAACGCAGAGAAAATCTCTTCCTGGACACTGGATAGGAAGTGAACAGTGTCTTAAATAAGAGACATCTCCATAGAGTATATAACAAAAAGCCAAGCGTGCATCCATCTGAGATCTAATTCAGCAGATACTACTGTTAAAAACAAAACAAAACAAAACAAAACAAAACAACATGGTTAAGAGCTTTAATGTTCTAAGCCTCAAGCCAGGCTAGCATCCAGCCAGTTTTGGAATCAGTAAACAAACCAACTTTCTTCACTGTCATCTACAGCTGATGGAAAAATCTGTCTTTCTGAAGAACTAGTACTGGTAAAAGGACATCTGGAATGTAATAGCCAGTTAGAAGAAATCAACTTCGAGCATTGTCAGCCTATGCTAAACATGATTTCCACCTGCACTGACACTTCTAACTCGTCACACGAGCCTGAAGTAAAGAAACTGCAGTGAAAGATTGCTTCAGCTGCCCAACACTGAGATGACTTAAGAGATTTTAGAGAAAAATAAAGCAAAAGCAACACAGTCACCAGAGCTGCTGCCACTGCTTCCTCCAAGGCTGAAACGTAACTTCTTAGTACGTATACACATATGCATGTACACACACAGAGAGAAAATTTAAATAAGTGCAATTGATAGGTGGCAGAACCAAAAGCAAGCACTTACAGACCTGAAACACCTGCAGCCAGTGTTTATGAGAAAAAGGAGAGCCAATGACATTCCCACTGGTTGCAGACTTGAAATGCAGAGGTGAGCAGAAGGATTTCAGGCTGCAAAACATGACCGAGCCCTAATAAATCAGCAAGTGCAGAAAATTTCCCAAACCACAGACTACCACAGAAGACGACAATTTGGGGGCTGGAGAAAAATCTCAGTGTCCTTCAGGCACCCGCAAAGCAGATTCGACAGAAAGTGGATGCAAAAGGGCACCTAGATTCATTTGAATCCAAAAAGAATTACAAAATCTAAAAATAAGCTGAATATGACATCCTAACTGGACACTTCAAAGACTACTCCTCTCTGTATAGTGAAATTCTCTAAAGCCACTCATTTGTCCTGTAAAGACACTGCACATCTGGACACTAGCCCTGTTGACACACATTTCTGTAACAGCCATTTCTGACCACGGCCAGACAGGATAGTAGGCTACACAGATGGCTACACAGATGTCTCATCTCATCTAAACTAGCTCCATTATTCATATGAATAAAGTTACGGAAAACTTCATTACTGAAGAAGATAATGACTTGACTAACAAATACTTTCGAAACCTACAATAATGTTTTTTATTAGAGTAGGAGACAGAAGATTTGGGAATACTATCAAAATGGTGATGCTCTCCTCTCTTAAGGCATACATTTGACAATTTCAACTAGCAGTAAGATGGTTAATAAAAAAAGAATAAACACTACAAAGAAAAAGAAAAAGCAGGGAAAAAGAAAAAAGCATACGAAGATATTAAACAGTAAGCAATGGGCGTAAAATAAAGCAGAATAGTGGCTGCTAAATATCAAACGATAAGAGTACAACCTTGCTAAGCAATGGTTATACACAGATCATGTTAAAAATAATGGGAATGAATTCAATGAAAATATGAAGGGAAGAACCACTTAAAATGAAAACTAGGAAGCATACAGTTACACACAAATAAAGAAATCTGTGCACAAGTAGGTTCACAGACCAGGAAAGGTTTCTCCGTGGCTGACAGCAAGAGAAAAATGTCCAGGTAGTTGAGAACTGAAGACCAGAAGGCACTTTTCTACCAACTAGACATTTGGTGAAGAATGTAAGGCACAACCTGCTTCCTGTAAAATAAGGCAAAAATCCTCCATGGACAAGTACCTGAGAAGTACATTCAGCCACTCGGTAGGTGCAAATACACACAACCGTCTGAAGAACAACCACATCAACATTCAACATTTGTCTGATTCATCTTTACAGCCTTAAATTTTGGAAATTCTGACTGTGGGCATAAAAAGAAGGAAAACAGATACGCATGTAAACACTTCTCAGGATTTCGTAGAGTTGAAAGAAGAAGGTATAAATCAAAGAAGGACCCAAATGCTCTAATTTTCAGCACACTTAACTATTGTCCATAGTGCGTGTATTTTTATTTTTTAACAGTTTCCCAAAATACAAAAAAAAAAAAAAAGGAAAAAAGATATTAACTTCTTCTCTATAGCATTTCTAGATTAACAGACAAACCTGTTAGGCATTTATTCTGTTCTTACTTCCCTTTCCCTATTCTCCTATCCTCAGGCTTTTACTATAAAGCTTGTGAAAGTCCACATGTAAAAGGAAATACTCATTAACGAACATCTATACTTCATGTTATTAAAGGCAGTAAAGACATCAGCTACACTTAGTTATACTGAAAGTGGTAATTCTAACTATTCAGTTCTGGTACTGCATATACTAGTCTTGCAGAAAAACTCACGCTTTAGAATTACAGAATATCTCAAGTTGGAAGAGACCAACAAGAATCACTGAGTCCAACTCCTGGCTCCACACAGTACCATCCAAAACGCAAACCTTATGCCTGAGAGCATTGTCCAAACACTTCTTGATCTCCAGCACCTTGGGGCAGTGACCACTGTCCTGGTAAACTTCTTTCAGTTCAACTCACCCCCTGGTACAGAACTTTTTTCTAAACCCCAGCCTGACACAGCTCCATGCCATTCCCTCAGTTCCTGTTGCTGTCAACAGAGAGCAGAGCTCAGCTCTGTGAGGTTCCTGTGACCTACAGCTCCTTTGAGGAGCTGTAGGCTGCCATGAGACCTCCCCTCAGCTCTTCTGCTCTGGGCTGAACAAATAAAGGGACTTCAGCTGCTCCTCGTATGTCATCTCCTCCAGACCCTTCACCATGTTTGTAGCCCTCCAGCACTTGTACATCCTTCTCATACTGCAGTGCCCAAACCCACACCCAGTGCTGGAGGTGAGGCCAGACAGCGCAGAGCAAAGTGGGACAACCCCTTCCCTCACCTGGATGGCAGCATGGGCCTGACGCATCATCCCCAGGTACAGTTGGTCTTTGGGTTGCCAGGGCACAGTGCTGACTCAGATTCAACTTGATGTCAGCCAGAACTCCCAGACCCCTTTCTGTGGGGTGGCTCTCCTGCTTCTTATCCCCAAGTCTGTACATACATCCTGGGCTGCCCTAGCCCAGATGCAGAATTTGGCACTTGCTCTTGTTCAACTTCATGCACTTGGTGATTGCCCAGCCCTCATATTTCTTAAGAGCTCTCTGCAAGGCCTCTCTGCCCTGAAGTGAGTCAATAACTCCTCCAATTTAGTGGTGTTCTGAGACTTAGCATACACTCAAGACCTGCATACAGACACCATCTCCTGTCAAGGAAAGACTTGGTCTGACAAAGCCCCTGATCCTGCAGATAGGGTGGTGACTTAAAAGTCTTAAAGAACATCACTGATTTTGTTAGCTTGCTTCCAAATTTTTTTTAAAAATGAGAAAAAAGTATAGGAAACAAAGACGGTTTGTGTATCTCCTGTTTACGCCATTGAAAAACTGGCATGGCAAAGACTGGTGTGTCGCAGAAATGCCTCTATGTGAAAACGTCAGTGAAACAGAGATGAGAAAAATTAAAACTGAGCCACCTGAAACAGAAACGTGACTCAGGTTTACAACCAGCCCAGCACAGCAGGAGCTTCCCCAGCACCCACAGACGCCAGCTCCTCGGGCCCTCCTCATCTCATCCCTTGCAGCGGCCATGCTGGCAGCAGCCATGCTGGGGACACCTGACAGGCAGCCCCATCCTACTCAGTGGCACCTGCAGCTCTCACCGGGCACATGACGGGGATGGGCCAGCACCCGAGTACGGGTCCCACTACAGACAGCAGGGACAGCAGCACCAGTTACAGGTTCGTAAGTTGAGAGCTCATCGACAGATAGTTCTGGAAAGACGTTTGAGTAATATACCTTCTCTGATCTCAAGTCCTTCTATCTATGTATTTATTTATTTAATGGTTCTGGAAATAAAATGTTTGAATAATTCTAC
This sequence comes from Numida meleagris, assembly GCF_002078875.1. NCBI lineage: Eukaryota > Metazoa > Chordata > Aves > Galliformes > Numididae > Numida > Numida meleagris. The sequence continues at coordinate 44,829,073 of NC_034410.1, forward strand.
TTTTCCATTGTTATATCCTTTGAGTCACTCCTTCATTCATTTATTTAATGGTGAAATCTCAGAATTTTGTCTCTCAAAAGGAAGTAGAAGCAATGGTTCTAACATCAATCTAATGGTTTTCTGTAAGGATCCAGTTTGAGACTCTTAGCTGTAGAGATATACAAATAAATAATAACAACATACGAACTGTTAATTTCAAAGACAGCTTCCCTTATAAAGTCTTCTAAGTGGCACTTCCTGATTCGTACCTCTATCAAGCATGAGTTGTACTATGGCAGTGCTGATCCCGCCCTGTGGGAATCTTTGCAAGGTATCAGGAAGTCCAAAGATCACATTAGCAATGCAATAAATTGTCAAAACATGAGCTATATCTTACTGACAGGCAAACGGATACCGCAGCTTGTTTGGTTTGCCTATTTAAATTTTATCTTTGCTTTGGAGTTCACCTAAGAGAATACTCCATGAATAGGCTCCTGAAAAAATTACTCTCAGAAAAACCCCTTACCAAAAGAAAGAAACATTTATTTATAAAATACCGTACCAAAAGCATGGCGTACTTGCACTTACTTATATATTTTTCTGAATGTGTGCATGAACCAGCAAAAAAAATGCCACTTTTCTGTTTTTTATTAGCAATGAACAGTTGCTTGTTAGATTCCACCCCTCCTAGCTATTTAAAAAAAAAAAAGGAAAAAAAAGCACGTCTACATTCAATGATTATAATTAGCAAACATCATCATTATTCGGCTTTGAAATCTACCATGCAAAAAATCCTGGCAACGGTTTTGGCTCTCATTTGTATCTTTTACAATTAGTTTCACATTACTCTGGCAGTTTATGGAGTAGTAGAAGTCACTGAGCTGTACCATACACCTCTGCTGAAGTATATGATTGATGACTAGCCCTTTTAAGCCATGCAAAACAGAGCAGACCTACAGTAAAAAATTTCACTACAGAATTTCACAATATATTTATTGTCTACATTGTGATGGATACATGGATTCCATGAAAAGGGCACCCATACATTCATTCTACCAATACAATCACTATCTCCAGATATTCTTTTTATTTGTGAGGCCTCTATAAGCTATTTGCACATCATAAAGCCTGACAGACACGCAGACACCTTTAAATACGAATAATTACGTAAAAGAGGGTCCCTTACTGTTTTCAGTTCTGCAAGAATACTGCAGTCATGAATTAAACATCACCTTCCAAAGTTCTGTTTCGTGCCTGCTCTAGCAAGGTTTCTGGGAGCACCCATTAGATACTGAACAGCTTTACATTACCTCCAACCTTTGGCCCACCAGCAGAACCCGGCTTCCTTGCACTGTTGGAAGGATTTCCTGGCTTTTTAGGTGCAGGAATCTTGAAGGCTGAAGCAGCTGATGATGGCCTATTTCCATCCACCGACTCTTCATCATCGAAGCTTTTGTCTAGAAAAGGATACATTAAATAGAAATATATATATATATATTAGATTGAATGTATATTTAGTTCCTAATCTATTCTGCTTCATATCTCACCGACAGAAAAAATGCATAAATAAAAACATGTATTATCACTTTGTCCTCTGCCTGTGACCTATGAATAAAATGGCAATGAAAAATAAACAGCATTTTCTACATAGTAAGTGCTTATAAAATATCATCTTGCTTTCATAATTAACCCCTATAACATTGCACCTAAAAATGAATCCTTCACATTCAATCCGACAAAGGGAAAATATCTTTGCACAGATCAAATATTTTTGCCCACTTGCAAATATTTTCCCCCAAGGAAATACCATTTATACCACTGCATTCTACTGAAGGCAAACGCTTCTCCCTTTTCTCCTTTTACTCGTGCATGCATTTTTCTGCTACACATCCTCCCACAATGTGTCTACCAGCACTCCCTGTCCCTTCCCTTCCACCCAGATTTTTCAACTTACAATCACAGATCCGCTTGCAGATCAGCCGCCTCATTCCTCTGATAGCTCTTAAATCCCCTGGCCCTAGGACGGACCCAGCACCTCACATGGCCACACGCAGTCGATTCTAAATGCTAATCGAAGATGCTATTGGAACCTGCTCGCAACACCCGAGATCCACCACTGAGATTTGTGCCGGCATCTTTCTCTGCCTTCCCTGCACTAGGTGCAGGCGGAGCCAATGAGCTGCGAGGTGACATCATCTGCTGGGAGCCACGGCCAGAGGGAAAGGTGGAAATCCCTCATGCAAAGAAACTCATTCCCACACACGGCATTCGCCACAATCCCCATCCTTCACTGAAAAATCAGACAGGCTGACCGACAGCACTCCAGGGTTTGTGCTCCTCTCTCCTGTGACTCCAGGTCTGTACATGTTCAAGCAAGAAAGAGATCGATCTGCAATCACTATATAGAATAGCCTCAATGCAAAATGCTCAGCCTTCAAAATAATCTATATACGTATTCCAGCAGGAGAATGTAGCTGTTAATCAATCCATTTAGTGGAAGAAGGATTTATCTACGAGCTTCAGCATGGAAAAAAGTATCAGTATCAGCCTATGGCTCCCATATTAAATAAAAAGGGCGAGGCTGAGCCACAGCTGCACTACAGCCACGGAAGACCAATTTAGCATATTACCATCTCTATAAACTGGCACCTCAAAAAAAACAACACTTAATTGCACACCTTTGTTATCTCCAGAGCGGCGACTTTCTACCCTTTGCTTATTCAGAACTTGTTCCCAGCAATATGTCAACTATGTTTAATAACACAGCCTCCCAAAGGGAAGCCGCTTTTATTAGAACAGTAAAGCAGGCTTTTTTTCAACGGCATCTGCAGCGACACCGAACATGGGAACACCCCACGCTGCACGTGTCAGAGATTGCCAGTCCTATCGCTGAATTTCTTTCTTGCACTAGCAAAAATCTGCTGCACGGCCAAGTCTTGATGATGAAAGAAAAAACAAAAAAAATGCAATAAACGTCTGGATGCAAAGTCACATAGCAGTGATTTTCGTAACAATCGTTCCCTTCTCAAGTGCTGATTTTTAGAGAATCTCCCTCAGAGCAGGCAGGGCTGGATTCATGCACCACAGTGCAGCTCGGAGGCCGCACGTTGCCATGGGAGCAGCCCAGCTAAGGAGGGATACATTTTGATTCCTGCTGCTCTTACTCCTGTAAGCTTAAATATGGCCAGACTTCAGGACTTCTGAACAGGAAAGCCCAGCACCAGATTGAGAAATGAGCTAAAAGGGTTAACAGAGACGTAAACAATAACGGTTAATATCTAGGGTGCCAGCAACACTGCTGATCATTTTAAAACGGCATTAAGAAATATCTAGCAGATACTTGCACGTTCTGAACAGACCAACATTGACACATCATTATGCTACCACAAAAACTGATTCAATGTGAAAAATAGGCTTTTCAAATAGAAATGCTTTTGTTGCTGTGTTTTTTTTTTCCTTTTTAGTACCCATAATGAAACACGGTGGACTTCCATGCTACTACCCAGCAGCACTACAACACGGCATCGACATGCAAATAGTGCACAAGATGCCATGCAGAAAGTATTTACAGTACAAGTTTAAAAATAGCAAGTGAGCATTTGCTCATTTACGCAAAATCTCCTAATCAGAAAACAGCCACACACCAGCAGCTGAACCACCCCACACAACGCCGCGCTCTGGGAACCCATGCCTCCAGCCGTATTCTTCCCAAGCTGTAGATAAATTACCAAGGAGCAATGAAGATGGGGAATTGTGCAACTTACTGTTATTGTGCAGTGCAAAAATGCAGAAACTCCATTTCAGAAAACTGCTACTTATTTGTTTTGTAAACTATGCGTTAAACAACAGTCTTGATAACACAGGCAAATTTCTTTGCCTTGTCAAAGACTGTTTTTGTCCACACACTAAAAACATTATTAGCACTGGATTAAAGACCTACCCTACAAAATAGTTTCACATAGCTGCTTATCACAGAAAATCACTTTAAAATCCCCTTTTTTTTCTTCTTTCATGTGCATAAGCATTTCTTAAATACAGAACTGATTTTAACCACTCATAGATGGGTATTCTTAATTGGCCTTTTTCATGACTTACATTAAGAACATTAAAATGGAAAGTACAGTCACTACAAAATTACAGTACAGTACCATAAGTACGTAACATTAACTGATGAGAAGGACTGGTTTAATTTTAAGTTCCAAGGCTCGTGTGGTAAAAGTTGATTTTTTTAATAAAGAAAACCAAGAACATTTTATGCCACTTTTAACAGAAGTCCATTTTCTCCACCAGTTTATGCCTTTACAGCTTTACTTCCTTACGCTTCACTAACATCGCACCAACTGACCTTCAGGAGTATTTCCTTTTCAGAAAGATACTTGACAACGTTTGTGAAGACCTGGAACTCCAGCCTGGGATGAGCTGTTAACCCACAGGGCATAATCAAGGTGCACGGCCACAGCAGCCAGCCGAGCCCGGCCTGTGTGCTAGGAGCCTTCAGCGGGCAGGGCTGACTCCCCGTGAGAAGAGCAATGGCTGTGCTCCTGACATAGCCGACCAAGACTGCTCTTGCTTTCATCGAGAAACATAACTAAACATAACTGGTAATTTCAAATCGAATCTATGTGAAGGATGCAAATATGTTCATTCTAAAACAGCTTGGAGAAAAATAACTAAAAGTAATTTAAAATATATTAAGATAACTTCGAAGACCAAATACGTGACGAATACCTAATTTCACATTTGCAAATATACCTGACAGCTTGAGAGAGCGCTCTCCAATCAGCATTTTCCAATAACATTCCAAGCTATTGAAAATGGGAATAGAAAGCTGTATAAATTGCTCATGATTGCTAACACACAGAACATGTTAAAAAAAAACAGTTAACACTAGAAGTTTTCTCCTCTAATAAAGGAAACAGAAACCTGCAGAGCTGGCATGTGTTGTGAAGCTACTGCATATTAAGTCAGTTGGTATCCATTAATTGATGCTCATTTATGCAAAACACTTCAGAAAAGTCAATAGAATGCTACTAGTAAAAGAAACCAGCCTGAGAGACCTGGCCCTAGAGTCGGCCAGAGTTCCAGAACATGGTGTTTACCGCAATTATTCTTAGATAAAATCCAGGCACAGCTGTTTCTAATGGAACACAAACCAAAATTTTGAACCGTGGCAAAAGTTTATACTAAAACTCAGAAGAAACACTATGCAATCTGAAGTAAAAATAACTAGAAGGGCTATTTTCTGCTTCGTAGCATTACTCTCAGTCGCTAGATTTTAGATATGTAGTATCTGTTTTTAAAAGTATTCAGATATATAAAAGACAAGTACTCACCGTCAAACTTGATATTCACTACTATTAATCCTAAAAGCTTCTTAACGCTATATTTACTCCAATTTGGTTGTACAGCAATAAGGGTAATTACAAATGTCCAGAGACAAAAGAGCATCCAAAACTTTTCATAGAGAGAAGAAGTATTTTAGGGCTGAAGTAAATTGAAGTCAATTTACTGCTAGACAATTCTTTAGTTAGTCTTAAGAGTCATAGAATTAATGTGACATTTAAGATGTAGTATGTTGTAAGTCACAATCAATGATTAAAGAAAGAAATGCATCATCATCTAGATGGCTGCAGAAATAGATAATCATGCCATTCATTACAACGTAATCAGAAGATAATCTTAAGGCAGATCCCTAAGTAACATCACAGGAGGAAAAAAAAAAAATTCCTGGATTTCTCAAAGTAACAGTGAACTAAAGTTGGCTATGAAGGCCAAAAAAAAAAAAAAAAGTAGCAGTAATAAGATCTTGTAGAGTTGTGCACACCAAACAGCAGTATTTTACAGTACAGAGAGACATCAGACCAGAGCACACGCTCTAATGAAACCACTTCCAAACCTTGATTACTGTTAAAACATGCTCTTCTTATAAACATCTTACTTTCAAGTACTGCTAACAGATATCAAATGTTTCTGGACTACTCTTAGGACTTCCTCTTTCACACCACAAACTGTTTGTAACATGACTGCAAAAATGTGCCTAAGCCAAATAGTGACAAGTTTAAACTGCTTGGGTTTCCCCAGCCCCACCAACACCCTGTACCTACCAAGATCCCAACTGCCAGTCCCCACTCAGAGATTTACAAACATTGCCTGCATCAGTTACTTGGAACATCTGGGTTTCCATCATTAGCTCCAGTTGAACCGGTACAGCCAGCAACAATTTCTGTCAAGCATGAAGAGCAAGCTGCAAGCACCACAGCCAGGACAGGATAGCTGATCCTTCTAGTTCACAATTCAGGCCAAGGCTGCACACTACTTAGTGACCACTTAAACCCCAACACATCACACATTCCATGCAGCAGGATTCTCTCCGTCCAACCAAGGAAGGCAGGATTCAGATACCTGAGCAAAGCCATCTACAACGGCTTAGACATCACAGGTCACACTCAGGCTTCCAGAAGATACTGCAGAAGGGCACCAATCTCCTGAGGGTCATGTGCGGCAGTCTTGGTGCACTGGGAAATCTCAAAGGGCACATGAAGCCCCAGGCTAAGCGGCTGGATCACACACAAAATACTTTCAGATTTAAAGATTTAAAGGCAAAATTTCTGGTCATTATCCAAACAAAATTTTAGAAAAAATGTAAAGGCAGTCACTGCCATTACACCAGACTGATGCATTACTGTCACAAAAACAAGGCCAGATACACCACTAGTTATATGTCTTTGTTGCTCTTCTTTATGTTTGCATTAAAAAATAATACTCACTTTTGTTGCTCAGGTACATTAATTCTACTACATACAAAGGTCGCTTCACCTTCAACCACCCATTCCATGGCCAAGGAGAGAACAGGCTGAGGACAGCAACCCCTAATCGGCCTTCCCATCCTCCCGGTGGAAAACCCCAGCACCAGGACCCAAGCACCTCACACGCCCTACAATGCACCCCAGTGCAGGCCCAGGGCAGCCGCCCACAGGACACCAGGCCCTCTCCTCCATACCCCTCTCCTTTGGCATCAGAGCAGAACAGATCCCACCTTCCCACCAGCCAAGGCCAGAGATGAGGGATGGGAAAGGACAGTCCATACAACCACAGAAACTCAACCATTTTTAATCACTGCATCTCCCTTGGCTGCCTGGGGGATGTCAGGATGCTTTGCTCCTCCTCTGCTGCTGTCGGCACCAGGACGGCTCCACCCCAGGCAGCTGCAGGGTGCTGGAGAACCCCTTGCCCAGACCAGACCCTCTTGCTACATTCTTGCCACTGCCTCCCAGAAATGGCCGCAGGCCCCAACTGCCAGCCGCCATGTTTGGGCCAGCACGAGGCACTCAGAATCCTGTCGCCATGGCCACCGAACCGCCCTCAACCGCAGTCCCTGAGCTGACCCAGCCGGAGACAGCTGCGCTCTACCTCTCGGAAAGAGATACTTTTTATTTCTCAGGACGGGATGGAGCAGCCACCTGCTAAGAAGAGGCGGCTGCTGGAAATGGGCGATGACACCGAGCCCATGGAGGTGGACCCGCCTGGCAGCGATGCAGAGCCCATGGAGGTGGATCCACCTCCGGAGGACGACCTGATGGAAGTGGATCCACCTCCATCGGAGCAGCCCAAACATCACTCGGTTGCTGCCAGGCCAATCAGGAGGAGATCACGCCCCACATTTCATCACAGGGGCACCAGGATCCGTCCACCTCTCGCGAGACGGCCGCCTCGGTGCTGGCGCTGATCCTCCCGTCCTGTAAGTTTGCCCCTACCCGGGAGAGCCCCAGCTCACAGCCATCCTGCAGGCTCACGTGGAGCCTCCATTTCCTCGTCATTCTTCTTTTCACAGCCAAGGCTCCTACGAGCCCTTCCTTCCCGTTCCCCTCCCTTGTCCCTTCCCAAGCCCCCTCATCTCTTCTTCACCAAGTCCTGAGGAAGAGAGCAGGGCAGGGACTACCATCCTCGGAGCTTCTGTGCCGGGGCAGCGGGACTACTCCGGCGGAGGGACCTCGAATCACAGGGGCAACAGGATCCTGTAAGGTTACTCTTAGCTGGGAGGGAGAGGTCGGACTCAGGGCCATCCCATGGGTTCACATGCAGCCTCCACATCCTGATCGTCCTTCTCTTGACAGCCAAGGCTCCCGTGAGCCCATCCTTCCTGTCCCCCTCCCTCATCCCTGCCCAGGGCAGGAGGAGAAGCCAAAGAAGGGACAGAGGCAGCTGCTCCTGGGGAGAACCAGGCTTCGGATCGAACAGAAAGAAGTGCTGAATTGCAGCAAGAAGATCCAGGCCAGCTGCTTGGTTTGGACTGTTCTTTCAAGACTGGACAATCAACCATTTAAAACAACAGTACAAAATACTAAAAATTCAAAAACCGCAAAACCAAATAAACGCATTTTCTTCTTTCAAAAAGGAACGCAGTAATTGTCTCTCTGCTTTAGGAACCTTAGAGTTTGCACGTAAGTTCCCGCGTCCCCTCCTTGTCTCCCGCACACAGGAACGTACCCCACAGCAGGACACACTGCCCTCATTTCCAGCCCCAGGAACAACCACCGCACTGCACACACCACTGAGGCTGTCCCCTTGCCCTGCCACAGCACCCTCTGCTACGTGGCAGGAATATTTCACGCACACATCATCAAGAACATAGGAAAAAGCCCATTTTTACTCTTGAACCAAAGAATCATAAAACTCACATTATTTCTCTTCCTCTCAACAACTAACTGGTAAAGGAACAGAGGTGCTTGAACTGAGAATAAGAACTGGCGTTTGTCAGGACAAACACAGAACTAAAGCAAAACATTCTGGTTTCAATTAATGACAGCCCCTCCCTGGGTGGCAGTCAGAAGTCCCCTGTCCCGCACCATCATGGCAGCAGCTCTGCCCCACTGAGTGCAATGTATTGTGCTGAAACCAGGTACTGAACTAAAAGATCTGACTGTATCTCTCTAACAAACTTTTAGAAGCACCATTTGACCAGAAATATCCCTCGCTACACAGGAACGCCTTACTCATAGCCATCACTTTCTGGCCACACGTACTTTTCTGAACAACTGCTTTCAAGGATGAAGCACACAAACTGTAGAATTTCATCAAAAATCTCTGACAAACACCTTGAGAACTTGCTAAGAATTGCAGCCACTGATATCAAACCAGACTGGGGCCTTAGTTTCTCAAAAACAAGGTCAAGTACCCCACTGGTTTTATGTTACTGGGGCTCTTTTGTTGCAGTTTGAATAACATTTTAAAGATTGAAGTAAGTTTTGTTATTTACAGCTGCTGAGGGCTGCTCCAAAAGTAATGCCTCCTATTTGATTACGCCGGCCCACAACATCAGAAGTGGATGCTGACGGTACGGCAGTAGGGGTTGAACCTTTCCACCAGTATCCCATCACACGTTGGTGCCGCGGGACAGATGATAGCAGAGGGGCAGTCTGACAAAATGGCATCTGAAATGGAAGTGCGTCTGAAGCAAAGGCATGCCATTGAGCAAAAATGGCACCCAGTGCCATTCACTGACGTTCGCTGAGTGCTTATGGAGACCCAGCAGTGGATGCGAGCACAGTGAGGCAGTGGGTGGTGCGTTTCAGCAGTGGCTACAGTGGGCCGCCTCCGCAGGTGCAGATCTTCACGAGCACAGCATGCAGGCTCGTGGCTTTTTGCCGGTGAAAACGCATAGGCCAACGGGGGTGACTATGCTGAAATGTAGTGTTTTCTAGCTGAGAATGTGTTCTATTAAACAGTGCTATTGTTCTCTTCGTATCAGTTGTTGTTTCCATGGAAATAAACAGGAGGCATTACTTACAGAGCAACCTGTGTATATGTGGCCCATGACAATTCCTCTTCACTCAATGCGGCCCAGGCAAGACAAAAGGTTGGACACCCGCGCTCTAGTTCTTAAGATACCTTCCATAAATTAACGCAAAATTTATTTTCTCATTTTAAACATTATCCATTATGCTTGCAAAAGAAAATTCTAGCAGTCGTGCTGTGTTTTTAACCTCTGCAGGAGCCGTACAATGATTTCCACTCTCCAGCTCTACTTGCAAAGATACGTGCTTGAGTTGGTTTTCAATTATTTACCTTCCAATTGGGCTTCAGCTTTGTCATGCATTTCCCAAATATTACTCCAAACTGAAAACGTGGTCAGTATCTCTGTATCTTGGAAGTCAGCAACTTCGCCTTATTCACAGCGCTCCTCGGGCACATTCAATCGCCTCTGGAACCAACACCTGATAGTCTACAGCCTATTAGTACCCAAAGCTTCAGTTTGGTCAGTAAAATAAAGAGTGAGAAGGAAGAGAAGGATAGGCAGGGTTTTTCTACAATTCATGATAAGCACTACCTACAGTAGGATTCACTATTATCTAACAGGATGGAAGAAGTGCACGCTTAGTCTTATTCTTCTTCTAGCATGTTCTTCCTTAAAGGCCGCCGCACGCTTGGGCCATACTACACTCTATCCAGTGCCCAAATGCTAAGGTAGCTCCTCACCAGATCAAGAACATTATAGGTTGGCTTGGCCGCTGTAACACAGTTACTGCTGGGAACACTCCTCTGTTTTAGCACCATGAGAGAAAGCTGAGAAGGGCTTTTGAAACAGTAACTTCTGAAACAACCAAAATCTGTGGTAAAGGAATATGAATACTCCCATACAAAGTCTCCCTAGCTACTTTACTTCAAATAGTAGGAATCGAAAAGAGAAATGAAAGACTTAAAGAGAATCTTTAATTTCCTCATGCCTGATAAATCTGTGAGCTATAAAACAACAACAACAACAACAACAACAACTCATCTTTTATAGGAAAAGTCTTAATTTCTTTATTCATTGTACCCTGCCTGAATGCAGACATGATTTTTGGCATTAAACTTCACTTCAGCTGCTTGGGCTACCCTCCAAAAAAAAAAAAAAAAAAAAAAAGTTTAAAAAAAAGCTACCTGTTCTGGTATTTCCTTGAAGTACAAACTCATGTTATTCCCTTTTAAAATACACTACAGCTTCACAGG